>NC_092336.1:555990625-556300937 GCF_046630445.1 Rutidosis leptorrhynchoides | reverse complement strand
ACTTTTGACATGTAGACATGGTCGAAGTCCAGACTTACTAATGCATCCTAACGACTATCAGTTAGACACACTAATGCAAGACCTGGTTCACTAAGACTACCGCTCTGATACCAACTGATTAATATTAGAGTATTAAAATTTATATATATTTAATATATTACATATTAGTTATAAATATAATAAATAATAGCTAGTACACATATATATAATTTTCTTAATATATTTATCAAAATATATTTATAATATTTTGAATGGTACTTTGAATATTTATTAGTAATTATATATATATTTACTTGTGGACTATAATATGTTGAAGACATGCTACTATGTAATTTTGTTTTCATGTAAATAAGTCATGAATGATTACTCATATTTTTGTAATTTTATGAGATATTTCATGCTAGTTGCCAAATGATGGTTCCCACATGTGTTAGGTGACTCACATGGGCTGCTAAGAGCTGATCATTGGAGTGTATATACCAATAGTACATACATCTAAAAGCTGTGTATTGTACGAGTACGAATACGGGTGCATACGAGTAGAATTGTTGATGAAACTGAACGAGAATGTAATTGTAAGCATTTTTGTTAAGTAGAAGTATTTTGATAAGTGTATTGAAGTCTTTCAAAAGTGTATAAATACATATTAAAACACTACATGTATATACATTTTAACTGAGTCGTTAAGTCATCGTTAGTCGTTACATGTAAGTGTTGTTTTGAAACCTTTAGGTTAACGATCTTGTTAAATGTTGTTAACCCAATGTTTATAATAACAAAAGAGATTTTAAATTATTATATTATCATGATATTATGATGTACGAATATCTCTTAATATGATATATATACATTAAATGTCGTTACAACGATAAACGTTACATATATGTCTCGTTTCAAAATCATTAAGTTAGTAGTCTTGTTTTTACATATGTAGTTCATTGTTAATATAATTAATGATATGTTTACTTATCATAATATCATGTTAACTATATATATAACCATATATATGTCATCATATAGTTTTTTTTTTACAAGTTTTAACGTTCGTGAATCACCGGTCAACTTGGGTGGTCAATTGTCTATATGATTATAAAATATTTCATTTTGGTAGTCTTATATTTATATTAATATTATTATAGTAAATATGAATATAAGTAAATAGGTTATTATTGGTGTTAATATCATATATAAGAATTTTTGTTATGGAATAATATTTTGTATTACCGAACAAGTTGGTAATACGTAGGAGAATGTTTGACGTGTTCTAAGGTCAAAGCTGAGCATCAGAAACCATCAGGTCTACTTCAACAACCCGAAATCTCGGAATGGAAATGGGAAAACATTACCATGGATTTCATCACTAAATTGCCAAGGACTGCAAGTGGTTTTGATACTATTTGGGTAATAGTTGATCGTCTCACCAAATCCGCACACTTCCTACCAATAAGAGAAGATGACAAGATGGAGAAGTTAGCACGACTGTATTTGAAGGAAGTCATCTCCAGACATGGAATACCAATCTCTATTATCTCTGATAGGGATGGCAGATTTATTTCAAGATTCTGGCAGACATTACAGCAAGCATTAGGAACTCGTCTAGACATGAGTACTGCCTATCATCCACAAACTGATGGGCAGAGCGAAAGGACGATACAATCGCTTGAAGACATGCTACGAGCTTGTGTTATTGATTTCGGAAACAGTTGGGATCGACATCTACCGTTAGCAGAATTTTCCTACAACAACAGCTACCATTCAAGCATTGAGATGGCGCCGTTTGAAGCACTTTATGGTAGAAAGTGCAGGTCTCCGATTTGTTGGAGTGAAGTGGGGGATAGACAGATTACGGGTCCGGAGATTATACAAGAAACTACCGAGAAGATCATCCAAATTCAACAACGGTTGAAAACCGCCCAAAGTCGACAAAAGAGCTACGCTGACATTAAAAGAAAAGATATAGAATTTGAAATTGGAGAGATGGTCATGCTTAAAGTTGCACCTTGGAAAGGCGTTGTTCGATTTGGTAAACGAGGGAAATTAAATCCAAGGTATATTGGACCATTCAAGATTATTGATCGTGTCGGACCAGTAGCTTACCGACTAGAGTTACCTCAACAACTCGCGGCTGTACATAACACTTTCCACGTCTCGAATTTAAAGAAATGTTTTGCTAAAGAAGATCTCACTATTCCTTTAGATGAAATCCAAATCAACGAAAAACTTCAATTCATCGAAGAACCCGTCGAAATAATGGATCGTGAGGTTAAAAGACTTAAGCAAAACAAGATACCAATTGTTAAGGTTCGATGGAATGCTCGTAGAGGACCCGAGTTCACCTGGGAGCGTGAAGATCAGATGAAGAAGAAATACCCGCATCTATTTCCAGAAGATTCGTCAACACCTTCAACAGCTTAAAATTTCGGGGCGAAATTTATTTAACGGGTAGGTACTGTAGTGACCCGAACTTTTCCATGTTTATATATATTAACTGAGATTGATGTTTACATGATTAAATGTTTCCAACATGTTAAGCAATCAAACTTGTTAATACTTGATTAATTGAAATAGGTTTCATATAGACAATTGACCACCCAAGTTGACCGGTGATTCACGAACGTTAAAACTTGTAAAAAACTATATGATGACATATATATGGTTATATATATAGTTAACATGATATTATGATAAGTAAACATATCATTAATTATATTAACAATGAACTACATATGTAAAAACAAGACTACTAACTTAATGATTTTGAAACGAGACATATATGTAACGTTTATCGTTGTAACGACATTTAATGTATATATATCATATTAAGAGATATTCGTACATCATAATATCATAATAATATAATAATTTAAAATCTCTTTTGTTATTATAAACATTGGGTTAACAACATTTAACAAGATCGTTAACCTAAAGGTTTCAAAACAACACTTACATGTAACGACTAACGATGACTTAACGACTCAGTTAAAATGTATATACATGTAGTGTTTTAATATGTATTTATACACTTTTGAAAGACTTCAATACACTTATCAAAATACTTCTACTTAACAAAAATGCTTACAATTACATTCTCGTTCAGTTTCATCAACAATTCTACTCGTATGCACCCGTATTCGTACTCGTACAATACACAGCTTTTAGATGTATGTACTATTGGTATATACACTCCAATGATCAGCTCTTAGCAGCCCATGTGAGTCACCTAACACATGTGGGAACCATCATTTGGCAACTAGCATGAAATATCTCATAAGATTACAAAAATATGAGTAATCATTCATGACTTATTTACATGAAAACAAAATTACATATCCTTTATATCTAATCCATACACCAACGACCAAAAACACCTACAAACACTTTCATTCTTCAATTTTCTTCATCTAATTGAACTCTCTCAAGTTCTATCTTCAAGTTCTAAGTGTTCTTCATAAATTCCAAAAGTTCTAGTTTCATAAAATCAAGAATACTTTCAAGTTTGCTAGCTCACTTCCAATCTTGTAAGGTGATCATCCAACCTCAAGAAATCTTTGTTTCTTACAGTAGGTTATCATTCTAATACAAGGTAATAATCATATTCAAACTTTGGTTCAATTTCTATAACTATAACAATCTTATTTCAAGTGATGATCTTACTTGAACTTGTTTTCGTGTCATGATTTTGCTTCAAGAACTTTGAGCCATCCAAGGATCCATTGAAGCTAGATCCATTTTTATCTTTTCCAGTAGGTTCATCCAAGGAACTTAAGGTAGTAATGATGTTCATAACATCATTCAATTCATACATATAAAGCTATCTTATTCGAAGGTTTAAACTTGTAATCACTAGAACATAGTTTAGTTAATTCTAAACTTGTTCGCAAACAAAAGTTAATCCTTCTAACTTGACTTTTAAAATCAACTAAACACATGTTCTATATCTATATGATATGCTAACTTAATGATTTAAAACCTGGAAACACGAAAAACACCATAAAACCGGATTTACGCCGTCGTAGTAACACCGCGGGCTGTTTTGGGTTAGTTAATTAAAAACTATGATAAACTTTGATTTAAAAGTTGTTATTCTGAGAAAATGATTTTTATTATGAACATGAAACTATATCCAAAAATTATGGTTAAACTCAAAGTGGAAGTATGTTTTCTAAAATGGTCATCTAGACGTCGTTCTTTCGACTGAAATGACTACCTTTACAAAAACGACTTGTAACTTATTTTTCCGACTATAAACCTATACTTTTTTTGTTTAGATTCATAAAATAGAGTTCAATATGAAACCATAGCAATTTGATTCACTCAAAACGGATTTAAAATGAAGAAGTTATGGGTAAAACAAGATTGGATAATTTTTCTCATTTTAGCTACGTGAAAATTGGTAACAAATCTATTCCAACCATAACTTAATCAACTTGTATTATATATTATGTAATCTTGAGATACCATAGACACGTATACAATGTTTCGACCTATCATGTCGACACATCTATATATATTTCGGAACAACCATAGACACTCTATATGTGAATGTTGGAGTTAGCTATACAGGGTTGAGGTTGATTCCAAAATATATATAGTTTGAGTTGTGATCAATACTGAGATACGTATACACTGGGTCGTGGATTGATTCAAGATAATATTTATCGATTTATTTCTGTACATCTAACTGTGGACAACTAGTTGTAGGTTACTAACGAGGACAGCTGACTTAATAAACTTAAAACATCAAAATATATTAAAAGTGTTGTAAATATATTTTGAACATACTTTGATATATATGTATATATTGTTATAGGTTCGTGAATCAACCAGTGGCCAAGTCTTACTTCCCGACGAAGTAAAAATCTGTGAAAGTGAGTTATAGTCCCACTTTTAAAATCTAATATTTTTGGGATGAGAATACATGCAGGTTTTATAAATGATTTACAAAATAGACACAAGTACGTGAAACTACATTCTATGGTTGAATTATCGAAATCGAATATGCCCCTTTTTATTAAGTCTGGTAATCTAAGAATTAGGGAACAGACACCCTAATTGACGCGAATCCTAAAGATAGATCTATTGGGCCTAACAAACCCCATCCAAAGTACCGGATGCTTTAGTACTTCGAAATTTATATCATATCCGAAGGGTGTCCCGGAATGATGGGGATATTCTTATATATGCATCTTGTTATTGTCGGTTACCAGGTGTTCACCATATGAATGATTTTTATCTCTATGTATGGGATGTGTATTGAAATATGAAATCTTGTGGTCTATTGTTACGATTTGATATATATAGGTTAAACCTATAACTCACCAACATTTTTGTTGACGTTTTAAGCATGTTTATTCTCAGGTGATTATTAAGAGCTTCCGCTGTCACATACTTAAATAAGGACAAGATTTGGAGTCCATGCTTGTATGATATTGTGTAAAAACTGCATTCAAGAAACTTATTTTGTTGTAACATATTTGTATTGTAAACCATTATGTAATGGTCGTGTGTAAACAGGATATTTTAGATTATCATTATTTGATAATCTACGTAAAGCGTTTTAAACCTTTATTGATGAAATAAAGGTTATGGTTTGTTTAAAAATGAATGCAGTGTAGCGACCCCGACAAATCGTCAAGTGACGGCGTCGGCTACGTGGGTCCCATTACCTGATTATAAGTCTTTAAGATAACGTTTGACCAAAATATGTCGCCTTCATTTCAAAATAAAGATTGTTTCAAAGTTTACAAGAATTGTTCAACCAAAAGTTAAGTTACAACGTTATAAGTACGATTGAAATCTAGGCGACACGGTTTAAAGTAAAGTCAAAAGACGCTCCATGAAATGCATGTATACTCGACATCGGATGCAAGTATCAAATAGTAAGCGGAAGCATGTTTCACATATCGTGCATGACCTGAGAAAAACATAGAAATCTGTCAACGAAAACGTTGGTGAAATCATAGGTTTAAGTAAGTAAATTGTATTGAACCACAAGGTTCTTTAAGAATTGCTCAACCAGAATCGTTCACATTCCAAAATAGTATTGTATCACGAGCACCCAATTATCAAGGCTTAACCGAATCTTCCCTCTGAATTTTGAATTTAGTGTTAGAACTTACACTATACATTGTTGAAATTATATTTCATTCACTAACGGTAGCGAACCGTCTGAATGAGGGTTTGTTAAACCCGTATGGCCACACAACATAATTACACGCTTACACTTACACCCTGCAAGTGGAACTAATGATAATTGGATTGAGGACTTTTGTTCAAACTCGTATGCATCCTTGTATTCGTATTTGTTCACAATGTAAAAGCATGAAAAGTAAATAAGTGTGAAATGTATGTGTTTCTCAGCCCACGATGTAAAGAATAAAAGTGATTAAAAAGTGGGACTATGATCTCACCTCGAGTGCACGAGTATAAAAGTACTTCAACAAGTAAACGTGTGCATGAAAGTTGCTTAGCCTTGACCTAAACAAGTAAGTTATATCAATTAACCGGTTACGACACAAGGTCGGGTGAAATGTGTTCAATTAGTCCTATGGCTCGTTACGACTCGAATAGTATAGCATGTGAACCACGTTGTCAAGTTTCATGCAAGAATCAAGTATAAAAGCATGTTAGAACGATTGTAATAAAGTTTGAGTTGACATTTCAAAACCTTACCATTAGAAAGGAAATCTTATTACGTTTCCAACGATATTTGATTCATCGAAAACGGAGTTACGGTCAAAAAGTTATGGCCAAAACAAGTTTGCTGAAGTTCGGATGAAACAGGCAATTGTCGCGGCGCGACAAATTGCTCCGCGGCGCGACAAATGCCTATGTTGAAGGTCAGAAAGCCTGAAAAACATGTTCTAAAATCACCCTTTGGGCCACGGCGCGACAAATTGCTCCGCGGCGCGACAAATAACGTGGTCTGGTGCCTGGTCAGTTTCAAAAGTTCAAGTCTTGATCCAAAATTCAATTTAGCACAAAACGCAAACCGTAAACACTTAGAATACGCATCTTATATCATTGGAAAGCTCTTTTGACAAGGAATACAATTAACTACCTTTCACAAGCACAAACATCAATTACTATAACCGAAAACTCGTCAATTGATCAAGAAGGGTTTATTTTCAAAGTTTCAAGTTCGTAAAACGTATTTTATGATTCGGGAATCCAATTTACACATACGATATGCCGTTTTGAAGGTAATGAAGCATACATTACAACTAAACACTTACTAATAACATTTCATGGCATTCGAAACATTAAAAGCTCGTTTTAAGTCTATCAAACCCTAACCACAATCCGCAAAAATCAATATTCATGTTTTTGAAGTTTCCTTAATCAACCTACGCATCAAAACGAAGCTAGTGATACTAGTAACACAATTAAAACATGAACTTTAACAATTTAACAACATTAACTCATCCAAAATCAAAGATTTAGCACACCCATTTCAAATGTTCAAACTAGTTACTCAAAACAACGAATCGAGCAAACAAAACATATATTCATGTTATACACGAGCCATAGACACTAACTAACACCATTTCAAGTCAAAAACACGAATTTAGAGAAATCTAGAGTTTTAGAAATGTTACCCAAACGAGATGAAGTTGGTATCAAATTGTAGAGGATGAAGAGAGGATTCCAAATATGTAATTTGTTTTGTTGTAAGCCTCCTAAATCGAATTTAGATGATGAATGATTGAATTGGGTGTTGTGTGTGTGTGTTCTTGCTAGAGAGAAAGAGAGATGAGGGAGATGGATGGAAATGGATGGAGGAGGTGAAGTGGTTGACTAGTTGACCTAGTCACCACTTTGCCCACTTGTCAACTTAAGTCCCTCATGTTTGTAGACGGGTGCGGGAATTAACCAAACGAATATTTTTAAAACGCTCGAGTAAACGGGTGATGTCAAAATTAAATAGCGGGAATATAATGAACGTTACTCACGGAAACTATTAATTTAAATACGAAAGATTATGTTTAAAAAAAAAAAAAAGACGGTGTTAAAATTAAATTTAACGGAAAAACGCGGGATGTTACATTATCCACACCTCAAAAGAAATTTCGTCCCGAAATTTAGTTGGAAGTAGTAGTTGTTGAATCTTCCTCGAGATCTTGCGTTGCCAATTCTACGAGTGAGGGAGAAGTACGTTCTAGGGTATTTCAACGAATTTTGACGGTCGGGATCATACGATGTTTTAAGGTTTGGCTTCACGATTTATGGTTTCAACCGGTCCTCATAGGAAGTGAGGGTTATCGTCGATAGTGAGTTCATCAAAGGAGATAACAAGTTCTCGTTTCGCAAAACACGTCTTTGAGTTGATACATCGAATGTAGGATAAACGGAGACTCAAAATGAGTCGGAAAAGTCTAAACGGCTAGCGACGGGTCCAAAACACCCCAAGAATTTAAAGGATCAAAATATCGCGGATTTAGCTTCCTACGTTTCCCGAAACGGATTGCACCTTTCCAAGGTGCGACTCTTAACGTGACGCGGTTTCCCACGTGGAATTTGAAATGTTTACGTCTAACATCGGCGTAGCTCTTGGTGATTACGAGTCGCGTAGGGTTTTACCTGAATATGAATAAATTTTTCTCGGTTGCTCATGAACAACCTCGGCCCCGGTGAATTGATCATCGTTTACTTGGTTCGACAAGGGAGAATGACGTTTCCGGTCACATGTGGTTTCAAAAGGAGTGACGTTAAAGCTTGAATGAAAATCATTGTAGTACGAGGATTCGGTTAAAGGAAAATACTTTTCTCAAGTAAATTTGAAGTTGGTAATACAAACTTGTATTATGGTTTCCAAGGTTTAAATCACATGTTTGTTCGGTCCGTCGGGTTGTGGATGGTACGCGGTACTCATGTCTAAACGCGGTCTACATACCAACAATACAAAGTTATTACATTAGTGTTGTAAATAATCGGAACGTTTATATTCACCTGAGAATAAACATGCTTTAAACATCAACAAAAATGTTGGTGAGTTATAGGTTTAACCTATATATATCAAATCGTAACAATAGACCACAAGATTTCATATTTCAATACACATCCCATACATAGAGATAAAAATCATTCATATGGTGAACACCTGGTAACCGACAATAACAAGATGCATATATAAGAATATCCCCATCATTCCGGGACACCCTTCGGATATGATATAAATTTCGAAGTACTAAAGCATCCGGTACTTTGGATGGGGTTTGTTAGGCCCAATAGATCTATCTTTAGGATTCGCGTCAATTAGGGTGTCTGTTCCCTAATTCTTAGATTACCAGACTTAATAAAAAGGGGCATATTCGATTTCGTTAATTCAACCATAGAATGTAGTTTCACGTACTTGTGTCTATTTTGTAAATCATTTATAAAACCTGCATGTATTCTCATCCCAAAAATATTAGATTTTAAAAGTGGGACTATAACACTTGTTAAGACTTGATTAATTGAAATAGGTTTCATATAGACAATTGACCACCCAAGTTCACCGGTGATTCACGAACGTTAAAACTTGTAAAAACTATATGATGACATATATATGGTTATATATATAGTTAACATTATATTATGATAAGTAAACATATCATTAAGTATATTAACAATGAACTACATATGTAAAAACAAGACTACTAACTTAATGATTTTGAAGCGAGACATATATGTAACGATTATCGTTGTAACGACATTTAATGTATATATATCATATTAAGAGATATTCGTACATCATAATATCATGATAATATAATAATTTAAAATCTCTTTTGATATTATAAACATTGGGTTAACAACATTTAACAAGATCGTTAACCTAAAGGTTTCAAAACAACATTTACATGTAACGACTAACGATGACTTAACGACTCAGTTAAAATGTATATACATGTAGTGTTTTAATATGTATTTATACACTTTTGAAAGACTTCAATACACTTATCAAAATACTTCTACTTAACAAAAATGCTTACAATTACATCCTCGTTCAGTTTCATCAACAATTCTACTCGTATGCACCCGTATTCGTACTCGTACAATACACAGCTTTTAGATGTATGTACTATTGGTATATACACTCCAATGATCAGCTCTTAGCAGCCCATGTGAGTCACCTAACACATGTGGGAACCATCATTTGGCAACTAGCATGAAATATCTCATAAAATTACAAAAATATGAGTAATCATTCATGACTTATTTACATGAAAACAAAATTACATATCCTTTATATCTAATCCATACACCAACGACCAAAAACACCTACAAACACTTTCATTCTTCAATTTTATTCATCTAATTGATCTCTCTCAAGTTCTATCTTCAAGTTCTAAGTGTTCTTCATAAACTCCAAAAGTTCTAGTTTCATAAAATCAAGAATACTTTCAAGTTTGCTAGCTCACTTCCAATCTTGTAAGGTGATCATCCAACCTCAAGAAATCTTTGTTTCTTACAGTAGGTTATCATTCTAATACAAGGTAATAATCATATTCAAACTTTGGTTCAATTTCTATAACTATAACAATCTTATTTCAAGTGATGATCTTACTTGAACTTGTTTTCGTGTCATGATTCTGCTTCAAGAACTTCGAGCCATCCAAGGATCCATTGAAGCTAGATCCATTTTTCTCTTTTCCAGTAGATTTATCCAAGGAACTTAAGGTAGTAATGATGTTCATAACATCATTCGATTCATACATATAAAGCTATCTTATTCGAAGGTTTAAATTTGTAATCACTAGAACATAGTTTAGTTAATTCTAAACTTGTTCGCAAACAAAAGTTAATCCTTCTAACTTGACTTTTAAAATCAACTAAACACATGTTCTATATCTATATGATATGCTAACTTAATGATTTAAAACCTGGAAACACGAAAAACACTGTAAAACCGAATTTACGCCGTCGTAGTAACACCGCGGGCTGTTTTGGGTTAGTTAATTAAAAACTATGATAAACTTTGATTTTAAAGTTGTTATTCTGAGAAAATGATTTTTATTATGAACATGAAACTATATCCAAAAATTATGATTAAACTCAAAGTGGAAGTATGTTTTCTAAAATGGTCATCTAGACGTCGTTCTTTCGACTGAAATGACTACCTTTACAAAAATGACTTGTAACTTATTTTTCCGACTACAAACCTATACTTTTCTGTTTAGATTCATAAAATAGAGTTCAATATGAAACCATATCAATTTGATTCACTCAAAACGGATTTAAAATGAAGAAGTTATGGGTAAAACAAGATTGGATAATTTTTCTCATTTTAGCTACGTGAAAATTGGTAACAAATCTATTCCAACCATAACTTAATCAACTTGTGTTGTATATTATGTAATCTTGAGATACCATAGACACGTATACAATGTTTCGACCTATCATGTCGACACATCTATATATATTTCGGAACAACCATAGACACTCTATATGTGAATGTTGGAGTTAGCTATACAGGGTTGAGGTTGATTCCAAAATATATATAGTTTGAGTTGTGATCAATACTGAGATACGTATACACTGGGTCGTGGATTGATTCAAGATAATATTTATCGATTTATTTCTGTACATCTAACTGTGGACAACTAGTTGTAGGTTACTAACGAGGACAGCTGACTTAATAAACTTAAAACATCAAAATATATTAAAAGTGTTGTAAATATATTTTGAACATACTTTGATATATATGTATATATTGTTATAGGTTCGTGAATCAACCAGTGGCCAAGTCTTACTTCCCGACGAAGTAAAAATCTGTGAAAGTGAGTTATAGTCCCACTTTTAAAATATAATATTTTTGGGATGAGAACTGAAATGTCCCGTTCTTATTGATTAAAAACGTTCCATATTAATTGATTTCGTTGCGAGGTTTTGACCTCTATATGAGACGTTTTTCAAAGACTGCATTCATTTTTAAACAAACCATAACCTTTATTTCATCAATAAAGGTTTAAAAAGCTTTACGTAGATTATCAAATAATGATAATCTAATATATCCTGTTTACACACGACCATTACATAATGGTTTACAATACAAATATGTTACAACAAAATAAGTTTCTTGAATGCAGTTTTTACACAATATCATACAAGCATGGACTCCAAATCTTGTCCTTATTTAAGTATGCGACAGCGGAAGCTCTTAATAATCACCTGAGAATAAACATGCTTAAAACGTCAACAAAAATGTTGGTGAGTTATAGGTTTAACCTATATATATCAAATCGTAACAATAGACCACAAGATTTCATATTTCAATACACATCCCATACATAGAGATAAAAATCATTCATATGGTGAACACCTGGTAACCGACAATAACAAGATGCATATATAAGAATATCCCCATCATTCCGGGACACCCTTCGGATATGATATAAATTTCGAAGTACTAAAGCATCCGGTACTTTGGATGGGGTTTGTTAGGCCCAATAGATCTATCTTTAGGATTCGCGTCAATTAGGGTGTCTGTTCCCTAATTCTTAGATTACCAGACTTAATAAAAAGGGGCATATTCGATTTCGATAATTCAACCATAGAATGTAGTTTCACGTACTTGTGTCTATTTTGTAAATCATTTATAAAACCTGCATGTATTCTCATCCCAAAAATATTAGATTTTAAAAGTGGGACTATAACTCACTTTCACAGATTTTTACTTCGTCGGGAAGTAAGACTTGGCCACTGGTTGATTCACGAACCTATAACAATATATACATATATATCAAAGTATGTTCAAAATATATTTACAACACTTTTAATATATTTTGATGTTTTAAGTTTATTAAGTCAGCTGTCCTCGTTAGTAACCTACAACTAGTTGTCCACAGTTAGATGTACAGAAATAAATCGATAAATATTATCTTGAATCAATCCACGACCCAGTGTATACGTATCTCAGTATTGATCACAACTCAAACTATATATATTTTGGAATCAACCTCAACCCTGTATAGCTAACTCCAACATTCACATATAGAGTGTCTATGGTTGTTCCGAAATATATATAGATGTGTCGACATGATAGGTCGAAACATTGTATACGTGTCTATGGTATCTCAAGATTACATAATATATAATACAAGTTGATTAAGTTATGGTTGGAATAGATTTGTTACCAATTTTCACGTAGCTAAAATGAGAAAAATTATCCAATCTTGTTTTACCCATAACTTCTTCATTTTAAATCCGTTTTGAGTGAATCAAATTGCTATGGTTTCATATTGAACTCTATTTTATGAATCTAAACAAAAAAAGTATAGGTTTCTAGTCGGAAAAATAAGTTACAAGTCGTTTTTGTAAAGGTAGTCATTTCAGTCGAAAGAACGACGTCTAGATGACCATTTTAGAAAACATACTTCCACTTTGAGTTTAACCATAATTTTTGGATATAGTTTCATGTTCATAATAAAAATCATTTTCTCAGAATAACAACTTTTAAATCAAAGTTTATCATAGTTTTTAATTAACTAACCCAAAACAGCCCGCGGTGTTACTAAGACGGCGTAAATCCGGTTTTACGGTGTTTTTCGTGTTTCCAGGTTTTAAATCATTAAGTTAGCATATCATATAGATATAGAACATGTGTTTAGTTGATTTTAAAAGTCAAGTTAGAAGGATTAACTTTTGTTTGCGAAATAGTTTAGAATTAACTAAACTATGTTCTAGTGATTACAAGTTTAAACCTTCGAATAAGATAGCTTTATATGTATGAATCGAATGATGTTATGAACATCATTACTACCTTAAGTTCCTTGGATGAACCTACTGGAAAAGAGAAAAATGGATCTAGCTTCAATGGATCCTTGGATGGCTCAAAGTTCTTGAAGCAAAATCATGACACGAAAACAAGTTCAAGTAAGATCATCACTTGAAATAAGATTGTTATAGTTATAGAAATTGAACCAAAGTTTGAATATGATTATTACCTTGTATTAGAATGATAACCTACTGTAAGAAACAAAGATTTCTTGAGGTTGGATGATCACCTTACAAGATTGGAAGTGAGCTAGCAAACTTGAAAGTATTCTTGATTTTATGAAACTAGAACTTTTGGAATTTATGAAGAACACTTAGAACTTGAAGATAGAACTTGAGAGAGTTCAATTAGATGAAGAAAATTGAAGAATGAAAGTGTTTGTAGGTGTTTTTGGTCGTTGGTGTATGGATTAGATATAAAGGATATGTAATTTTGTTTTCATGTAAATAAGTCATGAATGATTACTCATATTTTTGTAATCTTATGAGATATTTCATGCTAGTTGCCAAATGATGGTTCCCACATGTGTTAGGTGACTCACATGGGCTGCTAAGAGCTGATCATTGGAGTGTATATACCAATAGTACATACATCTAAAAGCTGTGTATTGTACGAGTACGAATACGGGTGCATACGAGTAGAATTGTTGATGAAACTGAACGAGAATGTAATTGTAAGCATTTTTGTTAAGTAGAAGTATTTTGATAAGTGTATTGAAGTCTTTCAAAAGTGTATAAATACATATTAAAACACTACATGTATATACATTTTAACTGAGTCGTTAAGTCATCGTTAGTCGTTACATGTAAGTGTTGTTTTGAAACCTTTAGGTTAACGATCTTGTTAAATGTTGTTAACCCAATGTTTATAATAACAAAAGAGATTTTAAATTATTATATTATCATGATATTATGATGTACGAATATCTCTTAATATGATATATATACATTAAATGTCGTTACAACGATAAACGTTACATATATGTCTCGTTTCAAAATCATTAAGTTAGTAGTCTTGTTTTTACATATGTAGTTCATTGTTAATATAATTAATGATATGTTTACTTATCATAATATCATGTTAACTATATATATAACCATATATATGTCATCATATAGTTTTTTTTTTACAAGTTTTAACGTTCGTGAATCACCGGTCAACTTGGGTGGTCAATTGTCTATATGAAATCTATTTCAATTAATCAAGTCTTAACAAGTTTGATTGCTTAACATGTTGGAAACATTTAATCATGTAAACATCAATCTCAATTAATATATATAAACATGGAAAAGTTCGGGTCACTACAGTACCTACCCGTTAAATAAATTTCGTCCCGAAATTTTAAGCTGTTGAAGGTGTTGACGAATCTTCTGGAAATAGATGCGGGTATTTCATCTTCATCTGATCTTCACGCTCCCAGGTGAACTCGGGTCCTCTACGAGCATTCCATCGAACCTTAACAATTGGTATCTTGTTTTGCTTAAGTCTTTTAACCTCACGATCCATTATTTCGACGGGTTCTTCGATGAATTGGAGTTTTTCGTTGATTTGGATTTCATCTAACGGAATAGTGAGATCTTCTTTAGCAAAACATAATGGTCTTGGATTTGATATTAGGGATACCTTCATAATATTATTATTAAATCTCTTTTAATATAATATATATTAACATATTATAATATTAGATATAATTATTAATTACATTTAATATATATTATGATTATTGTTTATAACTTTAAGTATTAGTTTATTATAATTAATCTAAACTTTAATATAATATATGATCTTCACGCTCCCAGGATCTATTTCAGTTGGTATCAGAGCGTTGGTCTTAGAGAACCAGAAAATTTGCATTAGTGTGTCTTATCGAGTTTGTTAGGATGCATTAGTGAGTCTGGACTTCGACCGTGTTTTCTTTAAAAATGATTGCTTAACATTTTTGTTGGAAACTATATATTTTTAACATATGAATATTATGTGATATATTAATCTCTTAACGTGTTTGATATTATGTGATAGATGTCTACCTCTAGAACAAGTCCCATTGACTCACCTAATAATAATGAAGAGTCAAATGTAAATTGGAATGATTTGTGGACTGATTCACAAGTTCCCGAAGAGGAACCGGAAGAAGAGTCGGAACCGGAAGAAGAATCGGAACCGGAAGAAGAATCGGAACCGGATGAAGAAATAGAACCGGTGGGGGAAATAATAAAACGGTTAAGTAAAAGAAAATCCTCAACCAACCGACCAAAGTTAATTATGGTCAATGGTGTTTCCGCCAAGGAAGCAAAATATTGGGAGGATTACCAATTCTCCGATGAATCGGATTCCGACGAGAATTCCGATGATGTTATAGAAATTACCCCAACTGAATTTAAAAAGGCAAAAGAAAATAATAAGGGAAAGGGCATAAAAATAGAGAAATCTAATTCCAACCCCGATGAACTTTATATGTATCGTCAACCCCCGAAGTCCTTAAGTTGTAACAATGACCCGGGAACCTCTAAACCACCAGGTTTTTCTAAACCAATGTGGACAACGACGGCTCGTATTAGGGGAACATCATATATCCCTAGAAACTTGGCAAAACGAACCAAAACCGAAGAAGAAGAAACGAGCGAGTCGGAATAAGATAGTTGTATTCGTGTGGTGTAATATATGTAATATAGTGTTCTTATGCTTTATGATATATGTAAAAATTGCTTGTATTAATAAGTATTTTTTTATGAAACTAACTCTTGTCTATTTTACAGTTTAAAAACACAAAATGGATAGACAACCCAATATTTTAAGAGACCTACCCGGAGACATGATTGATGAAATCTTGTCTAGAGTCGGCCAGAATTCTTCGGCACAACTATTTAAGGCGAGATCAGTTTGTAAGACATTCGAAGAACGTTCCAAGAATGTCTTGGTTTATAAGAGACTTTCGTTTGAAAGATGGGGGATATCACATTGGGAAACCCATAAGTTACGATGTGTTTACTTTGACGCATATATTGCGGGGAACCCAAATGCTATTTTACGCAACGGGTTAAGAAATTATTTTGACTCAATATATCCGAATATTGGACTTCGTGATTTAGAAAAAGCGGCTAACATGCAACATAAAGAAGCATGTTATGTTTACGGATTAGTAATGTTCGCTTCTCACCAAAGTGAGAACAAGAACATCGGGCTACAACTATTAAACAAAACTTTTCCACAAGTGACGGAGTCGGTAATTGGGGTAAGAAATGAGGTTTTTAGATTATTACGGGACTGTTGGACATTACGTAACCCTCGTCCCTTTGATGACGTTACAACACGCTGTCTTATCAACGGCCATAACGGTTATGTTGCACAAGACCAAGGATGGGAAGTAGTCCTAGTAAAACCAGAATGCATGACTTGTTTCTGGACGTATGAATTACGTGTCTTTATTGCCTTTGCCGAACGACTTGTGTACTAGCTAGAATTGTCTTCACAACTATCTTGTATCATAGTTATTGTGTGCTATATTTCATGCTTTATGTAAAATAAGCGGTATTGTAAGTTATTAAAATATTGTATAAAAGTTTGAACGCGAAATATTATTACAATCAGTTTTTCATATAGAATTGTAGTAGTTGAATTGTATATTAGCTACTAAGTATGAACTTAACGGGTAGGTACTACCCGAATTTAAACTTATAAAATGCTAATATGAAGAAAAAGCTTTTATAAATGAGTTCATATTATGCTACGAAATACTATTAACTACTCTTAATATTCTGTATGATTAAATGGAACAAGTTAATCATACAGAATATTAAGAGTAGTTAATAGTATTTCGTAGCATAATATGAACTCATTTATAAAAGCTTTTTCTTCATATTAGCATTTTATAAGTTTAAATTCGGGTAGTACCTACCCGTTAAGTTCATACTTAGTAGCTAATATACAATTCAACTACTACAATTCTATATGAAAAACTGATTGTAATAATATTTCGCGTTCAAACTTTTATACAATATTTTAATAACTTACAATACCGCTTATTTTACATAAAGCATGAAATATAGCACACAATAACTATGATACAAGATAGTTGTGAAGACAATTCTAGCTAGTACACAAGTCGTTCGGCAAACCCAATAAAGACACGTAATTCATACGTCCAGAAACAAGTCATGCATTCTGGTTTTACTAGGACTACTTCCCATCCTTGGTCTTGTGCAACATAACCGTTATGGCCGTTGATAAGACAGCGTGTTGTAACGTCATCAAAGGGACGAGGGTTACGTAATGTCCAACAGTCCCGTAATAATCTAAAAACCTCATTTCTTACCCCAATTACCGACTCCGTCACTTGTGGAAAAGTTTTGTTTAATAGTTGTAGCCCGATGTTCTTGTTCTCACTTTGGTGAGAAGCGAACATTACTAATCCGTAAACATAACATGCTTCTTTATGTTGCATGTTAGCCGCTTTTTCTAAATCACGAAGTCCAATATTCGGATATATTGAGTCAAAATAATTTCTTAACCCGTTGCGTAAAATAGCATTTGGGTTCCCCGCAATATATGCGTCAAAGTAAACACATCGTAACTTATGGGTTTCCCAATGTGATATCCCCCATCTTTCAAACGAAAGTCTCTTATAAACCAAGACATTCTTGGAACGTTCTTCGAATGTCTTACAAACTGATCTCGCCTTAAATAGTTGTGCCGAAGAATTCTGGCCGACTCTAGACAAGATTTCATCAATCATGTCTCCGGGTAGGTCTCTTAAAATATTGGGTTGTCTATCCATTTTGTGTTTTTAAACTGTAAAATAGACAAGAGTTAGTTTCATAAAAAAATACTTATTAATACAAGCAATTTTTACATATATCATAAAGCATAAGAACACTATATTACATATATTACACCACACGAATACAACTATCTTATTCCGACTCGCTCGTTTCTTCTTCTTCGGTTTTGGTTCGTTTTGCCAAGTTTCTAGGGATATATGATGTTCCCCTAATACGAGCCGTCGTTGTCCACATTGGTTTAGAAAAACCTGGTGGTTTAGAGGTTCCCGGGTCATTGTTACAACTTAAGGACTTCGGGGGTTGACGATACATATAAAGTTCATCGGGGTTGGAATTAGATTTCTCTATTTTTATGCCCTTTCCCTTATTATTTTCTTTTGCCTTTTTAAATTCAGTTGGGGTAATTTCTATAACATCATCGGAATTCTCGTCGGAATCCGATTCATCGGAGAATTGGTAATCCTCCCAATATTTTGCTTCCTTGGCGGAAACACCATTGACCATAATTAACTTTGGTCGGTTGGTTGAGGATTTTCTTTTACTTAACCGTTTTATTATTTCCCCCACCGGTTCTATTTCTTCATCCGGTTCCGATTCTTCTTCCGGTTCCGATTCTTCTTCCGGTTCCGACTCTTCTTCCGGTTCCTCTTCGGGAACTTGTGAATCAGTCCACAAATCATTCCAATTTACATTTGACTCTTCATTATTATTAGGTGAGTCAATGGGACTTGTTCTAGAGGTAGACATCTATCACATAATATCAAACACGTTAAGAGATTAATATATCACATAATATTCATATGTTAAAAATATATAGTTTCCAACAAAAATGTTAAGCAATCATTTTTAAAGAAAACACGGTCGAAGTCCAGACTCACTAATGCATCCTAACAAACTCGATAAGACACACTAATGCAAATTTTCTGGTTCTCTAAGACCAACGCTCTGATACCAACTGAAAATATTATATTATACTTTTTAACTATATTATATTATATATTTAAATATGTTTATTAAATAGTTAATTTATGTTATATTTAAATATGTTTAGTTAATATATTATTTAAATAATTTATATATCAAAAGTACCATCACCACCAACAGCAACAGTACCACCATCAGCAGCCCCAGAAGCATAACCAGTACCAACAACAACAACAACATCATCACACGTCTCAACCTCGCAATCTATACCTTAAGCATAATCATCGTTCTACGAATTGTTCTATATAAACTATCTTCATCTTTTGTGGTGATTATGTAATCTCTAATGTTTTAGAGATTATGTACTCTAGCTCTAGCCGTAAATCTGATGAGTTTAATATCACATTGACTCATTAAATCCATGATTATGTCTGAAGAAAATATATATGTATATATATTTTCATAAGGATTGTAATTAAAATTTTTATTGTACAAACTGTTAATGGTGAAAGTATTTTAACGGGTAGGTAATACCCGAGGAATATTTAGATTTCGCATTAATAAGTTACACTGTACATTCTTTCAAATCTAATTCAACAGTCATTTACTATCCTATTTACAACCACCGATATACGTATCCGTTCACCGCAGAATAACCCTTTCCATTCAATTTCATATTTGAATTTTGATCTATCAGAATCCAACAAGTGGCATAATGAAGAAAACATTGGGACAAAAATAAAATTTGTTAGAAACAAACAAATTAACTATGAGGAATTTTGTTAAGAATCCACGCTAACTGTTCCTAACTAATTGTTCCTAGCTAACTGATTACATTTTATTTATCGCAATTTAATTATCGCAATTTATATTCTCGCAATTTTATTTATCGTCATTTAATTTTTGTTATTTACTTTACGCACTTTATTTATCGTCATTTAATTTCTGTATTTATTTTACGTACTTTAAATATCGGGACACGTATATAAGGTTTTGACATATCATATCGACGCATATATATATATATATATATATATATATATATATATATATATATATATATATATATATATATTATTTGGAATAACCATAGACACTCTATATGCAGTAATGATCGAGTTCGCTATACAGGGTTGAGGTTGATTCTCAAATAATATATATACTTTGAGTTGTGATCGAGTCTGAGACATGTACACGGGTCACGATACGTATTAATTAATTCGAATATTATATATTAAGCTATATATGAAATATTTGACTGTAAACTGTGGACTATCGACTGTGGACTAATAACATTGGACAATTAAAATGAATTAAAATATTGATTATAATATATGAAACTAAACAATTCTTCAAGTTTGCCACTTGATTTCATCTCAAATCTCATTTGTATCTTGACGATTACAATCTACGTTCAAAAATCTTTCATGATTCTTGAAAACACCTCAATCGAAAGGATGAACCAACTGCACTTTATCCACGGAAGAAAAGATTTATGCATATAGTTATGCACCTGAAAAATACTCGGAACCTGAGTAAACGTTTAACACGCATCTGTGCTAGCTCCTTCGGCATTGCTATTACCGAAAATAACCATGAAATTTCTTTTCAAAGTAGCCAATTATGTCACAGCTTCAGCAAACCAATTTCAACTTTTCATTTGAATAAACCTTATTATAACTTTGATATATAAGTTTACCTTTCGTCATCGTTACCAGGGAACTGTTTATATTCCACCACATTAGAAGTAAACTTGCTAGCAACTCCATTGATCTTTGACTTTCTGAAAAATCTTTATACTCATTGAAACTCTATCATATACTCATTCACGTCTTATAACGAGAATTGCCATTCTAATTACCGAGAATTTGAAAATCAGTATTTTGAAATCTCATATCATATCTACATCAACAGTTATATGTATGACATTTATCTCTTAGAATTATGATCTTTCATTCTGAAATTCTGAAAAGCACTCAGTCACAAATCAATACTCTGAATATTGAAAAAGCTGAATGAAGCAGCAGAAACTGTAGACAATCGTAAATGACCTTAATCGTCGGAAGTTTAATGATAAAGAATAGTATGTTGGAAAAGCTCAGAAAAATTGAAACTGGAATACGGATTGAGCTAACCACGAAGGAGACCAAGGCAAATACAAGGACCACACTCTGTATTTAAAGAATCTGATGATTCTGTTTCTGATGAAATCTTTAGCGAATACCTTGCTTCCGAATCTAAACCCTTACGGATAAATTTTCTTCACCATCCTTCGATATTAGAAATTTCAAGGTATCATCGTATCTTTCATTATAAATATTCTCCATATTTCTGAAGATATTTTCATAACTGTTCTTATCTGAAATCATTAATCTCATCGTGCTATCAGTGTTACATCATATAGAAACTGTTAGTTTCTATATTCTGTAAACTTTCAAGCTTAAATATGAATGTTATTGAAGTAATATTGGGAACTGATGCATGAGTTAGTATAAAATAATGACACTTGATCAACGTGATTATATTACAGTAAGTCATGCTGAGTTTCTAAATGGAATGTGATGATTCACAGATCATAACGTCATCATATGCCATGTTACACGACTCTTACGTTATGTCTAATCTATAAACATATCAAGAACATATTTTTCTTGATAGTCCTATCTTTCTTTGAATTCTGGTAATTTGACAAGTCAAATTGTGCTATTACCGTTTCTTTCTTAGAACATTAACAACGTTCATTCTGAAACTTGTATCTGCGAATCCTGGACCATTATAAGAGATGCCCAATCGCAAGAAGAAGAAACGTAGGGACAAAGCTCCGAAATAGAAATTGGAGTATAAATCATAGCAAATAGGGAGGAGTATTAACTGGGGATGACAATGACTATAGAAAAAGAAGCAAGGACTTCGAAGTATAAGGGAAGATATAAGACCCGATAACAACATATAAATTACAAATCGTGGATATTAATACGAATAACAATATAAAGACACGGTATAATTAAGAATAGTATCACCCCAAGGCGATGGTAGAAGTAAACAGATTTTTCTGGTGGAAGAGCGAAAAGAAGGATGACAGAAATGATAATTAGAAAAATATCAAAGATTAGAACTGGATTAAGCATTTTCACAATATTTTAGATGTATGAACTAAGAAAGAAAGTATAGGAATGGTGAGAATAATGGAACGAAAGAGCTTAATTTATAATGAAAATATCAGACAGAGTAATCGAGACAGATCACCGTATTTAATTATAGAGATCTTAACTTCCTTACTCGCTGAAGAATTAAATCTTTTAGATTTCGAAGATTTTCTTTAAATCCATTGAATTTCGGAATTCAACCAAGACGACATCAAAAGCTAAGACGCACCTTATTTTCTAAATTCAAACGTGACTACATCAAAAGTTAAATCTTTATCTCAATCTTTTGTGAGAACTTCACTCGTACGTTTCACATAATCAAATCTTTTTATCTATATTAACCAATATTGATAAAACTCTATTTATCAACTCAGATTCGGCATGAAAACATTTTTATTGTTAGCCATGACCACCTCACTTAAATTTCGGGACGAAATTTCTTTAACGGGTAGGTACTGTGACGACCCGGGAATATTCGACCAAATTTAAACTTAATCTTTATGTGTTTCCGATACGATAAGAAAAATCTGTAATATTTAGTCTCGAAAACTTTGGAACTATGTTCATATGTTTAATTACCCTTTGACTATTCCCGACGATTCACGGGCAATAAAATTGTAAAATAGATATGTGTATATATAGATATGTATGTATATAATAAATTGAAATACATTACTTCACCACATGATACTTAACAACACATATTTAATTTTATTCAATCACATATGACATTATATTAATTAATAATAAGACATTTCACATTTTGTAAACTTGTTTATACTACACACATAAAAATAATATTACTAATACACACACGCTATTATATTCAAACATCCAACTGGCACTTTACATTTTTCTCACCTTACACAATTTATAACTATACATAATTCAGCACACAACCACTATATATATATATATATATATATATATATTTATATATATATATATATATATATATATATATATATATATATATATATATATATATATATATATATATATATATATATATTAAAAATGCAAATTATATATAAAGATAAGGATCCAAAATTTGCTTTGCCATGTGTTATACTTTTCAAGTATGGCCAACCACGTTTTTTTTTTAAATAAATCATGTGGGACCACATGAAGTTATTGGTCGACAGAAATAGATTTAGAAAAAGGGACGTTCAATTATTTTTTGTTTTTTTAAAGTAACATGGATGATGGAAGATGACTTGAATCATTGGCGTATTATTTTTCTTTCTTTTCTTTGGCAGACGTTTTACAAACAAGGGATCCCACATCCCACTTGATATTATACCAACTCATAAATTATATATATACCCACTAACACTGAATATAGATATATTATATGCACACACACATATGAAAACCAACAAACACTCTAATCACAAAAACCCCACTACGTAATATATCAGTTACTACTTAGATTTATGTTATATTTTTTTTTGAGATTCAATGAACCACATTTTTCTATTATATACAGAATCATATGGACATACATCCACACGAAGACATACACATATATATTTTTAGTTCGTGATCAAATATGATCATCTTCACCCTCCCTACACTCGACAACCGCAAGCAAACCCACCTAATCCGCCATTGTCGATCAACACTCAATCTCCTCCGGGAACCAACATACACCACACTACAAACCACCTTTTTCTCTTTCCACCATCGATCTTCAACTCCGGTTACCATAATCCACCACCATCATCGACACCACAAGATCACCACCTTAAGTTACCATAATCAGGCTGCTGTACATTCACCTGCAACCATCGATAATAGTTACCGGTAACTGCAGTTTCTATAAAAACGTTTATGTCCCATGAACAATCACCAACTGCAGCCACCATCTACTACAGTTCTTTTATTTTTTTTCTTGGTTAAACCAAATACCAACATCACATCTTCGATTCCCTTTTACTGCTGCAGTTTCTGTTTTTATCTTAAACTGTGAATGAAGGATAATGATGATGTTCGAGTAAAGATGATGATGATGACATGATTCAAAGAAGTATGATATTATTGTTGTTATTTTTCTGGTCAGTTTCAAACCCAAAACACTCCTTCTTCGACACCCACGTTATCTTCTATCATTATATGTTTATGTTCGACAGCTCCCACAACCATCTCTTGTTCGATACTATTGCTACGGTGGTCAAAGAAGGCTGCTACAACTTGATTAAGACACCGACGTTTTCTTTCTTTCTTTAAGACAGGTTGGATTTGATTTTTCTTTTATTGGGCTTGTTTTGGTTATATGTTAATGGACTTGTGAAACTAGCGTTTTTATTCATGTTCGAAATTAAAGGGTTTTGCTGTTGGGCTTATTAATAAATTCGGAATGGGCTATTGATTTTTAACCCGGGCTAGTAACAATTCTTTTGAATGAGTAGGCTTCGACTGGGTTTCTACTTGTACACGATTGATGATAGATAATAATGATGAATGATGGGCTGTGATGGTGAGGTCGTGGAGGATTATGGTGATGATTAAAATGATAACATGATTATGAAATGGGTTAGAGGAAGAACTAAAATAATATGGTGTATAATTAAATGGGTTGAGTATGTTAACAGAAGGACAGAATTGGAGTAATGGTTAAGGGTGTTGGTGTAGTAGTGGGAGGTCACGGGTTCGAGACTAGGCAGAGACATTTTTTTTAAAAAAAGCCTAATGAGGTAGTTTTCATACTAAGATTACTTCTATTGTTATTATTATTATTATAAATATTATTGGTATTATTGATATTATTATTAATAATTGTTATTATGTTAATAAATAATAGGATTAATATTATTATGTTTTTTTGATTTTACTAAATATTATCATTTGGTAGTACTAGTATTATTATCATAATTACTATTGATACAAGTATTATCATTATTATGATTATTATTATCATTATTAGTGTTATTATAAAAATAACACAATTTATTACTAATTTCATTAGTATTAATATTAGCATCATTGCATAAGTATTAGTATAATTATTAACATACGTATTATTACTAATGTTGTCAGTATTATCATAAGTATGATTAGTATTATTAGTATTATTATCATTCTTATTATTATTAGTATCAAGATTTACATTTGCACTGAAAATTTTATATTATAACAAGATTTCCCTTTGAATTAAAAACAATCATTTATTATTATTATTATTATTAACAGGTATTATCTATATCATTACTATAAAATCATCATTACTATAAAAATCACCATTATTATTAAAAGTATTATTTTTATAAAAACTAACATTTTATCTTATCATTATTATTATCATTACTTTTATTATTATTATCAAAACTATTAATATCAATATCATTACTAAAAATCTAATTATTATTAATATTAATATTATCATAAAAAGATACAAATTGTTACTTATATTATTCTACCAAATAAATAGCTATATAAGAATATATTTAGTACATATCACATAATAACATTAATATTTTCATAATAAATAAAGTATATAAAATAAATATAGTTAATTTAGTTATTAATAAAACATATAAATTACTAAAATAACAATTAATGATAATACATAAACTTGTCAATTACGATTATACGTTTTAATATATATACAAATAATATAGGTTCGTGAATCCGAGGCCAACCCTATACTCGTTCAATGTCGTCATATGTATTTTCACTACAAAATACATTAGGTGAGTTTTATTTGCTCCCTTTTTACTCTTTACGTTTTTGGGCTGAGAATAATGTAAATGCTTTATTAACTGGTTTACAATATTTATATGCGTGAGTTTCATTAATCCCTTTTTAAATGCTTTTGCAATATATATTTTTGGGACTGAGAATTACATGCGCTGCTTTTATAATTAAATATATTTACATAATTAATATATATTAAACATAATATTAAACATAATATTAAATACCATAATTCAAATAATATATTAACATAAATATTATATTTAATATGATAATTATAATTATTATCATATAATTTATTTATTTATAATATTAATATATTAAGAGTATAGTTAAAAATTGTATTAGAATATGTCATCAAATTAATGTATAATAAATATATTTAAACATCTTAATTTTATATAATATTATTAATATACTTAGATATAATTATGTTAAATATGTTAATATTATATTTATTATGTCTATGGTTGACTCAATATATCCGAATATTGGACTTCGTGATTTAGAAAAAGCGGCTAACATGCAACATAAAGAAGCATGTTATGTTTACGGATTAGTAATGTTCGCTTCTCACCAAAGTGAGAACAAGAACATCGGGCTACAACTATTAAACAAAACTTTTCCACAAGTGACGGAGTCGGTAATTGGGGTAAGAAATGAGGTTTTTAGATTATTACGGGACTGTTGGACATTACGTAACCCTCGTCCCTTTGATGACGTTACAACACGCTGTCTTATCAACGGCCATAACGGTTATGTTGCACAAGACCAAGGATGGGAAGTAGTCCTAGTAAAACCAGAATGCATGACTTGTTTCTGGACGTATGAATTACGTGTCTTTATTGCCTTTGCCGAACGACTTGTGTACTAGCTAGAATTGTCTTCACAACTATCTTGTATCATAGTTATTGTGTGCTATATTTCATGCTTTATGTAAAATAAGCGGTATTGTAAGTTATTAAAATATTGTATAAAAGTTTGAACGCGAAATATTATTACAATCAGTTTTTCATATAGAATTGTAGTAGTTGAATTGTATATTAGCTACTAAGTATGAACTTAACGGGTAGGTACTACCCGAATTTAAACTTATAAAATGCTAATATGAAGAAAAAGCTTTTATAAATGAGTTCATATTATGCTACGAAATACTATTAACTACTCTTAATATTCTGTATGATTAACTTGTTCCATTTAACTATTTTGAAGGAAATGGCACCGACTACTCGACACACCGTGAATATGAATGAAGAGGAATTCCGTACTTTTCTAGCTTCAAACATAGCCGCAGTACAGGCTGCGCTACATACCAACAATAACCTTGGATCTAGCAGTACAGGAAATCGTGTAGGATGCACCTACAAAGAATTCACTGCCTGCAAACCTTTGGAATTTGATGGAACCGAAGGACCGATCGGATTGAAACGGTGGACCGAGAAGGTTGAATCGGTGTTTGCCATAAGTAAGTGTACTGAAGAGGACAAAGTGAAGTACGCTACGCATACCTTCACAGGTTCTGCGTTAACATGGTGGAATACCTATCTAGAGCAAGTGGGACAAGATGATGCATACGCACTACCGTGGTCAGCATTCAAGCACTTGATGAACGAGAAGTATCGTCCCAGAACCGAGGTCAATAAGCTCAAGACAGAACTAAGAGGGTTACGAACCCAAGGATTTGATATTACCACGTATGAAAGACGATTCACAGAATTGTGCCTATTGTGTCCGGGAGCATTCGAAGATGAGGAAGAGAAGATCGACGCGTTTGTGAAAGGATTACCGGAAAGAATCCAAGAAGATATAAGTTCACACGAGCCCGCCTCCATACAACAGGCATGTAGAATGGCTCACAAACTAGTGAACCAGATTGAAGAAAGAATTAAAGAACAGACTGCTGAAGAGGCCAATGTGAAGCAAGTCAAAAGAAAGTGGGAGGAAAACGGTGATAAGAATCACCAATACAACAACAGCAATTACAACAATAATCGCAACAATTATCCCAACAATCGCAACATCAATCGCAACTACAACAAACGGCCCAACAACAACAACAACAACAACAACAGCAACTACAACAATCATCCCAACAACAATAATAACCGTAACAACAACAACAATCAGAAGCAGCTATGCCAAAGGTGTGAAAAGAATCACTCGGGGTTCTGCACCAAATTTTGCAACAAGTGTAAAAGAAATGGTCATAGCGCGGCGAAGTGTGAGGTCTACGGACCAGGGGTTAATAGAACGAAAGGAACAAATGGTGTCGGAACGAGTAATGGCGGAGCAAGTAGTGTCGGAGCAAGTTATGCCAATGTAGTTTGTTATAAATGTGGAAAACCAGGCCACATTATTAGAAATTGCCCGAACCAGGAGAACACGAATGGACAAGGCCGTGGAAGAGTTTTCAATATTAATGCGGTAGAGGCACAGGAAGACCCGGAGCTTGTTACGGGTACGTTTCTTATTGACAATAAATCTGCTTACGTTTTATTTGATTCGGGTGCGGATAGAAGCTATATGAGTAGAGATTTTTGTGCTAAATTAAGTTGTCCATTGACGCCTTTGGATAGTAAATTTTTACTCGAATTAGCAAATGGTAAATTAATTTCAGCAGATAATATATGTCGGAATCGAGAAATTAAACTGGTTAGCGAAACATTTAAGATTGATTTAATACCAGTAGAGTTAGGGAGTTTTGATGTGATAATCGGTATGGACTGGTTGAAAGAAGTGAAAGCAGAGATCGTTTGTTACAAAAATGCAATTCGCATTATACGAGAAAAAGGAAAACCCTTAATGGTGTACGGAGAAAAGGGCAACACGAAGCTACATCTTATTAGTAATTTGAAGGCACAAAAACTAATAAGAAAAGGTTGCTATGCTGTTCTAGCACACGTCGAGAAAGTACAAACTGAAGAAAAGAGCATCAATGATGTTCCCATTGCAAAAGAATTTCCCGATGTATTTCCGAAAGAATTACCGGGATTACCCCCACATCGATCCGTTGAATTTCAAATAGATCTTGTACCAGGAGCTGCACCAATAGCTCGTGCTCCTTACAGACTCGCACCCAGCGAGATGAAAGAACTGCAAAGCCAATTACAAGAACTTTTAGAGCGTGGTTTCATTCGACCAAGCACATCACCGTGGGGAGCTCCTGTTTTGTTTGTCAAGAAGAAAGATGGTACATTCAGGTTGTGTATCGACTACCGAGAGTTGAACAAACTTACCATCAAGAACCGCTACCCACTACCGAGAATCGACGACTTATTTGATCAACTACAAGGCTCGTCTGTTTATTCAAAGATTGACTTACGTTCCGGGTATCATCAAATGCGGGTGAAAGAAGATGATATTCCAAAGACTGCTTTCAGAACACGTTACGGTCATTACGAGTTTATGGTCATGCCGTTTGGTTTAACTAATGCACCAGCTGTGTTCATGGACCTTATGAACCGAGTGTGTGGACCATACCTTGACAAGTTTGTCATTGTTTTCATTGATGACATACTTATTTACTCAAAGAATGACCAAGAACACGGTGAACATTTGAGAAAGGTGTTAGAAGTATTGAGAAAGGAAGAATTGTACGCTAAGTTTTCAAAGTGTGCATTTTGGTTGGAAGAAGTTCAATTCCTCGGTCACATAGTGAACAAAGAAGGTATTAAGGTGGATCCGGCAAAGATAGAAACTGTTGAAAAGTGGGAAACCCCGAAAACTCCGAAACACATACGCCAGTTTTTAGGACTAGCTGGTTACTACAGAAGGTTCATCCAAGACTTTTCCAGAATAGCAAAACCCTTGACTGCATTAACGCATAAAGGGAAGAAATTTGAATGGAATGATGAACAAGAGAAAGCGTTTCAGTTATTGAAGAAAAAGCTAACTACGGCACCTATATTGTCATTGCCTGAAGGGAATGATGATTTTGTGATTTATTGTGATGCATCAAAGCAAGGTCTCGGTTGTGTATTAATGCAACGAACGAAGGTGATTGCTTATGCGTCTAGACAATTGAAGATTCACGAACAAAATTATACGACGCATGATTTGGAATTAGGCGCGGTTGTTTTTGCATTAAAGACTTGGAGGCACTACTTATATGGGGTCAAAAGTATTATATATACCGACCACAAAAGTCTTCAACACATATTTAATCAGAAACAACTGAATATGAGGCAGCGTAGGTGGATTGAATTATTGAATGATTACGATTTTGAGATTCGTTACCACCCGGGGAAGGCAAATGTGGTAGCCGATGCCTTGAGCAGGAAGGATAGAGAACCCATTCGAGTAAAATCTATGAATATAATGATTCATAATAACATTACTACTCAAATAAAGGAGGCGCAACAAGGAGTTTTAAAAGAGGGAAATTTAAAGGATGAAATACCCAAAGGATCGGAGAAGCATCTTAATATTCGGGAAGACGGAACCCGGTATAGGGCTGAAAGGATTTGGGTACCAAAATTTGGAGATATGAGAGAAATGGTACTTAGAGAAGCTCATAAAACCAGATACTCAATACATCCTGGAACGGGGAAGATGTACAAGGATCTCAAGAAACATTTTTGGTGGCCGGGTATGAAAGCCGATGTTGCTAAATACGTAGGAGAATGTTTGACGTGTTCTAAGGTCAAAGCTGAGCATCAGAAACCATCAGGTCTACTTCAACAACCCGAAATCCCGGAATGGAAATGGGAAAACATTACCATGGATTTCATCACTAAATTGCCAAGGACTGCAAGTGGTTTTGATACTATTTGGGTAATAGTTGATCGTCTCACCAAATCAGCACACTTCCTACCAATAAGAGAAGATGACAAGATGGAGAAGTTAGCACGACTGTATTTGAAGGAAGTCGTCTCCAGACATGGAATACCAATCTCTATTATCTCTGATAGGGATGGCAGATTTATTTCAAGATTCTGGCAGACATTACAGCAAGCATTAGGAACTCGTCTAGACATGAGTACTGCCTATCATCCACAAACTGATGGGCAGAGCGAAAGGACGATACAAACGCTTGAAGACATGCTACGAGCATGTGTTATTGATTTCGGAAACAGTTGGGATCGACATCTACCGTTAGCAGAATTTTCCTACAACAACAGCTACCATTCAAGTATTGAGATGGCGCCATTTGAAGCACTTTATGGTAGAAAGTGCAGGTCTCCGATTTGTTGGAGTGAAGTGGGGGATAGACAGATTACGGGTCCGGAGATTATACAAGAAACTACCGAGAAGATCATCCAAATTCAACAACGGTTGAAAACCGCCCAAAGTCGACAAAAGAGCTACGCTGACATTAAAAGAAAAGATATAGAATTTGAAATTGGAGAGATGGTCATGCTTAAAGTTGCACCTTGGAAAGGCGTTGTTCGATTTGGTAAACGAGGGAAATTAAATCCAAGGTATATTGGACCATTCAAGATTATTGATCGTGTCGGACCAGTAGCTTACCGACTAGAGTTACCTCAACAACTCGCGGCTGTACATAACACTTTCCACGTCTCGAATTTAAAGAAATGTTTTGCTAAAGAAGATCTCACTATTCCGTTAGATGAAATCCAAATCAACGAAAAACTTCAATTCATCGAAGAACCCGTCGAAATAATGGATCGTGAGGTTAAAAGACTTAAGCAAAACAAGATACCAATTGTTAAGGTTCGATGGAATGCTCGTAGAGGACCCGAGTTCACCTGGGAGCGTGAAGATCAGATGAAGAAGAAATACCCGCATCTATTTCCAGAAGATTCGTCAACACCTTCAACAGCTTAAAATTTCGGGACGAAATTTATTTAACGGGTAGGTACTGTAGTGACCCGAACTTTTCCATGTTTATATATATTAATTGAGATTGATATTTACATGATTAAATGTTTCCAACATGTTAAGCAATCAAACTTGTTAAGACTTGATTAATTGAAATAGGTTTCATATAGACAATTGACCACCCAAGTTGACCGGTGATTCACGAACGTTAAAACTTGTAAAAACTATATGATGACATATATATGGTTATATATATAGTTAAAATTATATTATGATAATTAAACATATCATTAAGTATATTAACAATGAACTACATATGTAAAAACAAGACTACTAACTTAATGATTTTGAAACGAGACATATGTGTAACGATTATCGTTGTAACGACATTTAATGTATATATATCATATTAAGAGATATTCGTACATCATAATATCATGATAATATAATAATTTAAAATCTCTTTTGATATTATAAACATTGGGTTAACAACATTTAACAAGATCGTTAACCTAAAGGTTTCAAAACAACATTTACATGTAACGACTAACGATGACTTAACGACTCAGTTAAAATGTATATACATGTAGTGTTTTAATATGTATTTATACACTTTTGAAAGACTTCAATACACTTATCAAAATACTTCTACTTAACAAAAATGCTTACAATTACATCCTCGTTCAGTTTCATCAACAATTCTACTCGTATGCACCCGTATTCGTACTCGTACAATACACAGCTTTTAGATGTATGTACTATTGGTATATACACTCCAATGATCAGCTCTTAGCAGCCCATGTGAGTCACCTAACACATGTGGGAACCATCATTTGGCAACTAGCATGAAATATCTCATAAAATTACAAAAATATGAGTAATCATTCATGACTTATTTACATGAAAACAAAATTACATATCCTTTATATCTAATCCATACACCAACGACCAAAAACACCTACAAACACTTTTATTCTTCAATTTTCTTCATCTAATTGAACTCTCTCAAGTTCTATCTTCAAGTTCTAAGTGTTCTTCATAAATTCCAAAAGTTCTAGTTTCATAAAATCAAGAATACTTTCAAGTTTGCTAGCTCACTTCCAATCTTGTAAGGTGATCATCCAACCTCAAGAAATCTTTGTTTCTTACAGTAGGTTATCATTCTAATACAAGGTAATAATCATATTCAAACTTTGGTTCAATTTCTATAACTATAACAATCTTATTTCAAGTGATGATCTTACTTGAACTTGTTTTCGTGTCATGATTTTGCTTCAAGAACTTTGAGCCATCCAAGGATCCATTGAAGCTAGATCCATTTTTATCTTTTCCAGTAGGTTCATCCAAGGAACTTAAGGTAGTAATGATGTTCATAACATCATTCAATTCATACATATAAAGCTATCTTATTCGAAGGTTTAAACTTGTAATCACTAGAACATAGTTTAGTTAATTCTAAACTTGTTCGCAAACAAAAGTTAATCCTTCTAACTTGACTTTTAAAATCAACTAAACACATGTTCTATATCTATATGATATGCTAACTTAATGATTTAAAACCTGGAAACACGAAAAACACCATAAAACCGGATTTACGCCGTCGTAGTAACACCGCGGGCTGTTTTGGGTTAGTTAATTAAAAACTATGATAAACTTTGATTTAAAAGTTGTTATTCTGAGAAAATGATTTTTATTATGAACATGAAACTATATCCAAAAATTATGGTTAAACTCAAAGTGGAAGTATGTTTTCTAAAATGGTCATCTAGACGTCGTTCTTTCGACTGAAATGACTACCTTTACAAAAACGACTTGTAACTTATTTTTTCGACTATAAACCTATACTTTTTCTGTTTAGATTCATAAAATAGAGTTCAATATGAAACCATAGCAATTTGATTCACTCAAAACGGATTTAAAATGAAGAAGTTATGGGTAAAACAAGATTGGATAATTTTTCTCATTTTAGCTACGTGAAAATTGGTAACAAATCTATTCCAACCATAACTTAATCAACTTGTATTATATATTATGTAATCTTGAGATACCATAGACACGTATACAATGTTTCGACCTATCATGTCGACACATCTATATATATTTCGGAACAACCATAGACACTCTATATGTGAATGTTGGAGTTAGCTATACAGGGTTGAGGTTGATTCCAAAATATATATAGTTTGAGTTGTGATCAATACTGAGATACGTATACACTGGGTCGTGGATTGATTCAAGATAATATTTATCGATTTATTTCTGTACATCTAACTGTGGACAACTAGTTGTAGGTTACTAACGAGGACAGCTGACTTAATAAACTTAAAACATCAAAATATATTAAAAGTGTTGTAAATATATTTTGAACATACTTTGATATATATGTATATATTGTTATAGGTTCGTGAATCAACCAGTGGCCAAGTCTTACTTCCCGACGAAGTAAAAATCTGTGAAAGTGAGTTATAGTCCCACTTTTAAAATCTAATATTTTTGGGATGAGAATACATGCAGGTTTTATAAATGATTTACAAAATAGACACAAGTACGTGAAACTACATTCTATGGTTGAATTATCGAAATCGAATATGCCCCTTTTTATTAAGTCTGGTAATCTAAGAATTAGGGAACAGACACCCTAATTGACGCGAATCCTAAAGATAGATCTATTGGGCCTAACAAACCCCATCCAAAGTACCGGATGCTTTAGTACTTCGAAATTTATATCATATCCGAAGGGTGTCCCGGAATGATGGGGATATTCTTATATATGCATCTTGTTATTGTCGGTTACCAGGTGTTCACCATATGAATGATTTTTATCTCTATGTATGGGATGTGTATTGAAATATGAAATCTTGTGGTCTATTGTTACGATTTGATATATATAGGTTAAACCTATAACTCACCAACATTTTTGTTGACGTTTTAAGCATGTTTATTCTCAGGTGATTATTAAGAGCTTCCGCTGTCACATACTTAAATAAGGACAAGATTTGGAGTCCATGCTTGTATGATATTGTGTAAAAACTGCATTCAAGAAACTTATTTTGTTGTAACATATTTGTATTGTAAACCATTATGTAATGGTCGTGTGTAAACAGGATATTTTAGATTATCATTATTTGATAATCTACGTAAAGCGTTTTAAACCTTTATTGATGAAATAAAGGTTCCATATTAATTGATTTCGTTGCGAGGTTTTGACCTCTATATGAGACGTTTTTCAAAGACTGCATTCATTTTTAAAACAAACCATAACCTTTATTTCATAGATAAAGGTTTTAAAAAGCTTTACGTAGATTATCAAATAATGATAATCTAAAATATCATGTTTACACACGACCATTACATAATGGTTTACAATACAAATATGTTACAACAAAATAAGTTTCTTGAATGCAGTTTTTACACAATATCATACAAGCATGGACTCCAAATCTCGTCCTTATTTAAGTATGCGACAGCGGAAGCTCTTAATAATCACCTGAGAATAAACATGCTTAAAACGTCAACAAAAATGTTGGTGAGTTATAGGTTTAACCTATATATATCAAATCATAATAATAGACCACAAGAGTTCATATTTCAATACACATCCCATACATAGAGATAAAAATCATTCATATGGTGAACACCTGGTAACCGACATTAACAAGATGCATATATAAGAATATCCCCATCATTCCGGGACACCCTTCGGATATGATATAAATTTCGAAGTACTAAAGCATCCGGTACTTTGGATGGGGTTTGTTAGGCCCAATAGATCTATCTTTAGGATTCGCGTCAATTAGGGTGTCTGTTCCCTAATTCTTAGATTACCAGACTTAATAAAAAGGGGCATATTCGATTTCGATAATTCAACCATAGAATGTAGTTTCACGTACTTGTGTCTATTTTGTAAATCATTTATAAAACCTGCATGTATTCTCATCCCAAAAATATTAGATTTTAAAAGTGGGACTATAACTCACTTTAACAGATTTTTACTTCGTCGGGAAGTAAGACTTGGCCACTGGTTAATTCACGAACCTATAACAATATATACATATATATCAAAGTATGTTCAAAATATATTTACAACACTTTTAATATATTTTGATTTTTTAAGTTTATTAAGTCAGCTGTCCTCGTTAGTAACCTACAACTAGTTGTCCACAGTTAGATGTGCAGAAATAAATCGATAAATATTATCTTGAATCAATCCACGACCCAGTGTATACGTATCTCAGTATTGATCACAACTCAAACTATATATATTTTGGAATCAACCTCAACCCTGTATAGCTAACTCCAACATTCACATATAGAGTGTCTATGGTTGTTCCGAAATATATATAGATGTGTCGACATGATAGGTCGAAACATTGTATACGTGTCTATGGTATCTCAAGATTACATAATATACAATACAAGTTGATTAAGTTATGGTTGGAATAGATTTGTTACCAATTTTCACGTAGCTAAAATGAGAAAAATTATCCAATCTTGTTTTACCCATAACTTCTTCATTTTAAATCCGTTTTGAGTGAATCAAATTGCTATGGTTTCATATTGAACTCTATTTTATGAATCTAAACAGAAAAGTATAGGTTTATAGTCGGAAAAATAAGTTACAAGTTATTTTTGTAAAGGTAGTCATTTCAGTCGAAAGAACGACGTCTAGATGACCATTTTAGAAAACATACTTCCACTTTGAGTTTAATCATAATTTTTGGATATAGTTTCATGTTCATAATAAAAATCATTTTCTCAGAATAACAACTTTAAAATCAAAGTTTATCATAGTTTTTAATTAACTAACCCAAAACAGCCCGCGGTGTTACTACGACGGCGTAAATCCGGTTTTACGGTGTTTTTCGTGTTTCCAGGTTTTAAATCATTAAGTTAGCATATCATATAGATATAGAACATGTGTTTAGTTGATTTTAAAAGTCAAGTTAGAAGGATTAACTTTTGTTTGCGAACAAGTTTAGAATTAACTAAACTATGTTCTAGTGAATACAAGTTTAAACCTTCGAATAAGATAGCTTTATATGTATAAATTGAATGATGTTATGAACATCATTACTGCCTTAAGTTCCTTGGATAAACCTACTGGAAAAGAGAAAAATGGATCTAGCTTCAATGGATCCTTGGATGGCTCGAAGTTCTTGAAGCAGAATCATGACACGAAAACAAGTTCAAGTAAGATCATCACTTGAAATAAGATTGTTATAGTTATAGAAATTGAACCAAAGTTTGAATATGATTATTACCTTGTATTAGAATGATAACCTACTGTAAGAAACAAAGATTTCTTGAGGTTGGATGATCACCTTACAAGATTGGAAGTGAGCTAGCAAACTTGAAAGTATTCTTGATTTTATGAAACTATAACTTTTGGAATTTATGAAGAACACTTAGAACTTGAAGATAGAACTTGAGAGAGATCAATTAGATGAAGAAAATTGAAGAATGAAAGTGTTTGTAGGTGTTTTTGGTCGTTGGTGTATGGATTAGATATAAAGGATATGTAATTTTGTTTTCATGTAAATAAGTCATGAATGATTACTCATATTTTTGTAATTTTATGAGATATTTCATGCTAGTTGCCAAATGATGGTTCCCACATGTGTTAGGTGACTCACATGGGCTGCTAAGAGCTGATCATTGGAGTGTATATACCAATAGTACATACATCTAAAAGCTGTGTATTGTACGAGTACGAATACGGGTGCATACGAGTAGAATTGTTGATGAAACTGAACGAGGATGTAATTGTAAGCATTTTTGTTAAGTAGAAGTATTTTGATAAGTGTATTGAAGTCTTTCAAAAGTGTATAAATACATATTAAAACACTACATGTATATACATTTTAACTGAGTCGTTAAGTCATCGTTAGTCGTTACATGTAAGTGTTGTTTTGAAACCTTTAGGTTAACGATCTTGTTAAATGTTGTTAACCCAATGTTTATAATATCAAATGAGATTTTAAATTATTATATTATCATGATATTATCATGTATGAATATCTCTTAATATGATATATATACATTAAATGTCTTTACAACGATAATCGTTACATATATGTCTCGTTTAAAAATCATTAAGTTAGTAGTCTTGTTTTTACATATGTAGTTCATTGTTAATATACTTAATGATATGTTTACTTATCATAGTATCATGTTAACTATATATATATCCATATATATGTCATCATATAGTTTTTACAAGTTTTAACGTTCGTGAATCACCGGTCAACTTGGGTGGTCAATTGTCTATATGAAACATATTTCAATTAATCAAGTCTTAACAAGTTTGATTGCTTAACATGTTGGAAACATTTAATCATGTAAATATCAATCTCAATTAATATATATAAACATGGAAAAGTTCGGGTCACTACAGTACCTACCCGTTAAATAAATTTCGTCCCGAAATTTTAAGCTGTTGAAGGTGTTGACGAATCTTCTGGAAATAGATGCGGGTATTTCTTCTTCATCTGATCTTCACGCTCCCAGGTGAACTCGGGTCCTCTACGAGCATTCCATCGAACCTTAACAATTGGTATCTTGTTTTGCTTAAGTCTTTTAACCTCACGATCCATTATTTCGACGGGTTCTTCGATGAATTGAAGTTTTTCGTTGATTTGGATTTCATCTAACGGAATAGTGAGATCTTCTTTAGCAAAACATTTCTTTAAATTCGAGACGTGGAAAGTGTTATGTACAGCCGCGAGTTGTTGAGGTAACTCTAGTCGGTAAGCTACTGGTCCGACACGATCAATAATCTTGAATGGTCCAATATACCTTGGATTTAATTTCCCTCGTTTACCAAATCGAACAACGCCTTTCCAAGGTGCAACTTTAAGCATGACCATCTCTCCAATTTTAAATTCTATATCTTTTCTTTTAATGTCAGCGTAGCTCTTTTGTCGACTCTGGGCGGTTTTCAACCGTTGTTGAATTTGGATGATCTTCTCGGTAGTTTCTTGTATAATCTCTGGACCCGTAATCTGTCTATCCCCCACTTCACTCCAACAAATCGGAGACCTGCACTTTCTACCATAAAGTGCTTCAAACGGCGCCATCTCAATGCTTGAATGGTAGCTGTTGTTGTAGGAAAATTCTGCTAACGGTAGATGTCGATCCCAACTGTTTCCGAAATCAATAACACATGCTCGTAGCATGTCTTCAAGCGTTTGTATCGTCCTTTCGCTCTGCCCATCAGTTTGTGGATGATAGGCAGTACTCATGTCTAGACGAGTTCCTAATGCTTGCTGTAATGTCTGCCAGAATCTTGAAATAAATCTGCCATCCCTATCAGAGATAATAGAGATTGGTATTCCATGTCTGGAGATGACTTCCTTCAAATACAGTCGTGCTAACTTCTCCATCTTGTCATCTTCTCTTATTGGCAAAAAGTGTGCTGATTTGGTGAGACGGTCAACTATTACCCAAATAGTATCAAAACCACTTGCAGTCCTTGGCAATTTAGTGATGAAATCCATGGTAATGTTTTCCCATTTCCATTCCGGGATTTCGGGTTGTTGAAGTAGACCTGATGGTTTCTGATGCTCAGCTTTGACCTTAGAACACGTCAAACATTCTCCTACGTATTTAGCAACATCGGTTTTCATACCCGGCCACCAAAAATGTTTCTTGAGATCCTTGTACATCTTCCCCGTTCCAGGATGTATTGAGTATCTGGTTTTATGAGCTTCTCTAAGTACCATTTCTCTCATATCTCCAAATTTTGGTACCCAAATCCTTTCAGCCCTATACCGGGTTCCGTCTTCCCAAATATTAAGATGCTTCTCCGATCCTTTGGGTATTTCATCCTTTAAATTTCCCTCTTTTAAAACTCCTTGTTGCGCCTCCTTTATTTGAGTAGTAATGTTATTATGAATCATTATATTCATAGATTTTACTCGAATGGGTTCTCTGTCCTTCCTGCTCAAGGCATCGGCTACCACATTTGCCTTCCCCGGGTGGTAACGAATCTCAAAGTCGTAATCATTCAATAATTCAATCCACCTACGCTGCCTCATATTCAGTTGTTTCTGATTAAATATGTGTTGAAGACTTTTGTGGTCGGTATATATAATACTTTTGACCCCATATAAGTAGTGCCTCCAAGTCTTTAATGCAAAAACAACCGCGCCTAATTCCAAATCATGCGTCGTATAATTTTGTTCGTGAATCTTCAATTGTCTAGACGCATAAGCAATCACCTTCGTTCGTTGCATTAATACACAACCGAGACCTTGCTTTGATGCATCACAATAAATCACAAAATCATCATTCCCTTCAGGCAATGACAATATAGGTGCCGTAGTTAGCTTTTTCTTCAATAACTGAAACGCTTTCTCTTGTTCATCATTCCATTCAAATTTCTTCCCTTTATGCGTTAATGCAGTCAAGGGTTTTGCTATTCTGGAAAAGTCTTGGATGAACCTTCTGTAGTAACCAGCTAGTCCTAAAAACTGGCGTATGTGTTTCGGAGTTTTCGGGGTTTCCCACTTTTCAACAGTTTCTATCTTTGCCGGATCCACCTTAATACCTTCTTTGTTCACTATGTGACCGAGGAATTGAACTTCTTCCAACCAAAATGCACACTTTGAAAACTTAGCGTACAATTCTTCCTTCCTCAATACTTCTAACACCTTTCTCAAATGTTCACCGTGTTCTTGGTCATTCTTTGAGTAAATAAGTATGTCATCAATGAAAACAATGACAAACTTGTCAAGGTATGGTCCACACACTCGGTTCATAAGGTCCATGAACACAGCTGGTGCATTAGTTAAACCAAACGGCATGACCATAAACTCGTAATGACCGTAACGTGTCCTGAAAGCAGTCTTTGGAATATCATCTTCTTTCACCCGCATTTGATGATACCCGGAACGTAAGTCAATCTTTGAATAAACAGACGAGCCTTGTAGTTGATCAAATAAGTCATCGATTCTCGGTAGTGGGTAACGGTTCTTGATGGTAAGTTTGTTCAACTCTCGGTAGTCGATACACAACCTGAATGTACCATCTTTCTTCTTGACAAACAAAACAGGAGCTCCCCACGGTGATGTGCTTGGTCGAATGAAACCACGCTCTAAAAGTTCTTGTAATTGGCTTTGTAGTTCTTTCATCTCGCTGGGTGCGAGTCTGTAAGGAGCACGAGCTATTGGTGCAGCTCCTGGTACAAGATCTATTTGAAATTCAACGGATCGATGTGGGGGTAATCCCGGTAATTCTTTCGGAAATACATCAGGAAATTCTTTTGCTACGGGAACATCATTGATGCTCTTTTCTTCAGTTTGTACTTTCTCGACGTGTGCTAGAACAGCATAGCAACCTTTTCTTATTAGTTTTTGTGCCTTCAAATTACTAATAAGATGTAGCTTCGTGTTGCCCTTTTCTCCGTACACCATTAAGGGTTTTCCTTTTTCTCGTATAATGCGAATTGCATTTTTGTAACAAACGATCTCCGCTTTCACTTCTTTCAACCAGTCCATACCGATTATCACATCAAAACTTCCTAACTCTACTGGTATCAAATCAATCTTAAATGTTTCGCTAACCAGTTTAATTTCTCGATTCCGACATATATTATCTGCTGAAATTAATTTACCATTTGCTAATTCGAGTAAAAATTTACTATCCAAAGGCGTCAATGGACAACTTAATTTAGCACAAAAATGTCTACTCATATAGCTTCTATCCGCACCCGAATCAAATAAAACGTAAGCAGATTTATTGTCAATAAGAAACGTACCCGTAACAAGCTCCGGGTCTTCCTGTGCCTCTGCCGCATTAATATTGAAAACTCTTCCACGGCCTTGTCCATTCGTGTTCTCCTGGTTCGGGCAATTTCTAATAATGTGGCCTGGTTTTCCACATTTATAACAAACTACATTGGCATAACTTGCTCCGACACTACTTGCTCCGCCATTACTCGTTCCGACACCATTTGTTCCTTTCGTTCTATTAACCCCTGGTCCGTAGACCTCACACTTCGCCGCGCTATGACCATTTCTTTTACACTTGTTGCAAAATTTGGTGCAGAACCCCGAGTGATTCTTTTCACACCTTTGGCATAGCTGCTTCTGATTGTTGTTGTTGTTGCGGTTATTATTGTTGTTGGGATGATTGTTGTAGTTGCTGTTGTTGTTGTTGTTGTTGTTGTTGTTGGGCCGTTTGTTGTAGTTGCGATTGATGTTGCGATTGTTGGGATAATTGTTGCGATTATTGTTGTAATTGCTGTTGTTGTTGTATTGGTGATTCTTATCACCGTTTTCCTCCCACTTTCTTTTTACTTGCTTCACATTGGCCTCTTCAGCAGTCTGTTCTTTAATTCTTTCTTCAATTTGGTTCACGAGTTTGTGAGCCATTCTACATGCCTGTTGTATGGAGGCGGGCTCGTGTGAACTTATATCTTCTTGGATTCTTTCCGGTAATCCTTTCACAAACGCGTCGATCTTCTCTTCCTCATCTTCGAATGCTCCCGGACACAATAGGCACAATTCTGTGAATCGTCTTTCGTACGTGGTAATATCAAATCCTTGGGTTCGTAACCCTCTAAGTTCTGTCTTGAGCTTATTGACCTCGGTTCTGGGACGGTACTTCTCGTTCATCAAGTGCTTGAATGCTGACCACGGTAGTGCGTACGCATCGTCTTGTCCCACTTGCTCTAGATAGGTATTCCACCATGTTAACGCAGAACCTGTGAAGGTATGCGTAGCGTACTTTACTTTGTCCTCTTCAGTACACTTACTTATGGCAAACACCGATTCGACCTTCTCGGTCCACCTTTTCAATCCGATCGGTCCTTCGGTTCCATCAAATTCCAAAGGTTTGCAGGCAGTGAATTCTTTGTAGGTGCATCCTACACGATTTCCTGTACTGCTAGATCCAAGGTTATTGTTGGTATGTAGCGCAGCCTGTACTGCAGCTATGTTTGAAGCTAGAAAAGTACGGAATTCCTCTTCATTCATATTCACGGTGTGTCGAGTAGTCGGTGCCATTTCCTTCAAAATAGTTAAATGGAACAAGTTAATCATACAGAATATTAAGAGTAGTTAATAGTATTTCGTAGCATAATATGAACTCATTTATAAAAGCTTTTTCTTCATATTAGCGTTTTATAAGTTTAAATTCGGGTAGTACCTACCCGTTAAGTTCATACTTAGTAGCTAATATACAATTCAACTACTACAATTCTATATGAAAAACTGATTATAATAATATTTCGCGTTCAAACTTTTATACAATATTTTACAAACTTACAATACCGCTTATTTTACATAAAGCATGAAATATAGCACACAATAACTTTGATACAAGATAGTTGTGAAGATAATTCTAGCTAGTACACAAGTCGTTCAGCAAAGGCAATAAAGACACGTAATTCATACGTCCAGAAACAAGTCATGCATTCTGGTTTTACTAGGACTACTTCCCATCCTTGGTCTTGTGCAACATAACCGTTATGGCCGTTGATAAGACAGCGTGTTGTAACGTCGTCAAAGGGACGAGGGTTACGTAATGTCCAACAGTCCCGTAATAATCTAAAAACCTCATTTCTTACCCCAATTACCGACTCCGTCACTTGTGGAAATGTTTTGTTTAATAGTTGTAGCCCGATGTTCTTGTTCTCACTTTGGTGAGAAGCGAACATTACTAATCCGTAAGCATAACATGCTTCTTTATGTTGCATGTTAGCCGCTTTTTCTAAATCACGAAGTCCAATATTCGGATATATTGAGTCAAAATAATTTCTTAACCCGTTGCGTAAAATAGCATTTGGGTTCCCCGCAATATATGCGTCAAAGTAAACACATCGTAACTTATGGGTTTCCCAATGTGATATCCCCCATCTTTCAAACGAAAGTCTCTTATAAACCAAGACATTCTTGGAACGTTCTTCGAATGTCTTACAAACTGATCTCGCCTTAAATAGTTGTGCCGAGGAATTCTGGCCGACTCTAGACAAGATTTCATCAATCATGTCTCCGGGTAGGTCTCTTAAAATATTAGGTTGTCTATCCATTTTGTGTTTTTAAACTGTAAAATAGACAAGAGTTAGATTCATAAAAAAAATACTTATTAATACAAGCAATTTTTACATATATCATAAAGCATAAGAACACTATATTACATATATTACACCACACGAATACAACTATCTTATTCCGACTCGCTCGTTTCTTCTTCTTCGATTTTGGTTCGTTTTGCCAAGTTTCTAGGGATATATGATGTTCCCCTAATACGAGCCGTCGTTGTCCACATTGGTTTAGAAAAACCTGGTGGTTTAGAGGTTCCCGGGTCATTGTTACAACTTAAGGACTTCGGGCGTTGACGATACATATAAAGTTCATCGGGGTTGGAATTAGATTTCTCTATTTTTATGCCCTTTCCCTTATTATTTTCTTTTGCCTTTTTAAATTCAGTTGGGGTAATTTCTATAACATCATCGGAATTCTCGTCGGAATCCGATTCATCGGAGAATTGGTAATCCTCCCAATATTTTGCTTCCTTGGCGGAAACACCATTGACCATAATTAACCTTGGTCGGTTGGTTGAGGATTTTCTTTTACTTAACCGTTTTATTATTTCCCCCACCGGTTCTATTTCTTCATCCGGTTCCGATTCTTCTTCCGGTTCCGATTCTTCTTCCGGTTCCGACTCTTCTTCCGGTTCCTCTTCGGGAACTTGTGAATCAGTCTACGAATCATTCCCATTTACATTTGACTCTTCATTATTATTAGGTGAGTCAATGGGACTTGTTCTAGAGGTAGACATCTATCACATAATATCAAACGCGTTAAGAGATTAATATATCACATAATATTCACATGTTAAAAATATATAGTTTCCAACAAAATTTGTTAAGCAATCATTTTTCAAGTAAACACGGTCGAAGTCCAGAATCACTAATGCATCCTAACAAACTCGATAAGACAAACTAATGCAAAATTCTGGTTCTTATAACATTTGATAATATTAATATAATTTAAAAATAAATATCATATATTATATTATATGTTTATACCAAGGATTTGATATTACAACGTACGAAAGACGATTCACAGAATTGTGCCTATTGTGTCCGGGAGCATTCGAAGATGAGGAAGAGAAGATCGACGCGTTTGTGAAAGGATTACCAGAAAGAATCCAAGAAGATATAAGTTCACATGAGCCCGCCTCCATACAACAGGCATGTAGAATGGCTCACAAACTAGTGAACCAGATTGAAGAAAGAATTAAAGAACAGACTGGTGAAGAGGCCAATGTGAAGCAAGTCAAAAGAAAGTGGGAGGAAAACGGTGATAAGAATCACCAATACAACAACAACAGCAATTACAACAATAATCGCAACAATTATCCCAACAATCGCAACATCAATCGCAACTACAACAAATGGCCCAACAACAACAACAACAACAACAGCAACTACAACAATCATCCCAACAACAATAATAACCGCAACAATAACAACAATCAGAAGCAGCTATGCCAAAGGTGTGAAAAGTATCACTCGGGGTTCTGCACCAAATTTTGCAACAAGTGTAAAAGAAATGGTCATAGCGTGGCGAAGTGTGAGGTCTACGGACCAGGGGTTAATAGAACGAAAGGAACAAATGGTGTTGGAACGAGTAATGGCGGAGCAAGTAGTGTCGGAGCAAGTTATGCCAATGTAGTTTGTTATAAATGTGGAAAACCGGGCCACATTATTAGAAATTGCCCGAACCAGGAGAACACGAATGGACAAGGCCGCGGAAGAGTTTTCAATATTAATGCGGCAGAGGCACAGGAAGACCCGGAGCTTGTTACGGGTACGTTTCTTATTGACAATAAATCTGCTTACGTTTTATTTGATTCGGGTGCGGATAGAAGCTATATGAGTAGAGATTTTTGTGCTAAATTAAGTTGTCCATTGACGCCTTTGGATAGTAAATTTTTACTCGAATTAGCAAATGGTAAATTAATTTCAGCAGATAATATATGTCGGAATCGAGAAATTAAACTGGTTAGCGAAACATTTAAGATTGATTTGATACCCATAGAGTTAGGGAGTTTTGATGTGATAATCGGTATGGACTGGTTGAAAGAAGTGAAAGCGGAGATCGTTTGTTACAAAAATGCAATTCGCATTATACGAGAAAAAGGAAAACCCTTAATGGTGTACGGAGAAAAGGGCAACACGAAGCTACATCTTATTAGTAATTTGAAGGCACAAAAACTAATAAGAAAAGGTTGCTATGCTGTTCTAGCACACGTCGAGAAAGTACAAACTGAAGAAAAGAGCATCAATGATGTTCCCATTGCAAAAGAATTTCCCGATGTATTTCCGAAAGAATTACCGGGATTACCCCCACATCGATCCGTTGAATTTCAAATAGATCTTGTACCAGGAGCTGCACCAATAGCTCGTGCTCCTTACAGACTCGCACCCAGCGAGATGAAAGAACTGCAAAGCCAATTACAAGAACTTTTAGAGCGTGGTTTCATTCGACCAAGCACATCACCGTGGGGAGCTCCTGTTTTGTTTGTCAAGAAGAAAGATGGTACATTCAGGTTGTGTATCGACTACCGAGAGTTGAACAAACTTACCATCAAGAACCGCTACCCACTACCGAGAATCGACGACTTATTTGATCAACTACAAGGCTCGTCTGTTTATTCAAAGATTGACTTACGTTCCGGGTATCATCAAATGCGGGTGAAAGAAGATGATATTCCAAAGACTGCTTTCAGAACACGTTACGGTCATTACGAGTTTATGGTCATGCCGTTTGGTTTAACTAATGCACCAGCTGTGTTCATGGACCTTATGAACCGAGTGTGTGGACCATACCTTGACAAGTTTGTCATTGTTTTCATTGATGACATACTTATTTACTCAAAGAATGACCAAGAACACGGTGAACATTTGAGAAAAGTGTTAGAAGTATTGAGGAAGGAAGAATTGTACGCTAAGTTTTCAAAGTGTGCATTTTGGTTGGAAGAAGTTCAATTCCTCGGTCACATAGTGAACAAAGAAGGTATTAAGGTGGATCCGGCAAAGATAGAAACTGTTGAAAAGTGGGAAACCCCGAAAACTCCGAAACACATACGCCAGTTTTTAGGACTAGCTGGTTACTACAGAAGGTTCATCCAAGACTTTTCCAGAATAGCAAAACCCTTGACTGCATTAACGCATAAAGGGAAGAAATTTGAATGGAATGATGAACAAGAGAAAGCGTTTCAGTTATTGAAGAAAAAGCTAACTACGGCACCTATATTGTCATTGCCTGAAGGGAATGATGATTTTGTGATTTATTGTGATGCATCAAAGCAAGGTCTCGATTGTGTATTAATGCAACGAACGAAGGTGATTGCTTATGCGTCTAGACAATTGAAGATTCACGAACAAAATTATACGACGCATGATTTGGAATTAGGCGCGGTTGTTTTTGCATTAAAGACTTGGAGGCACTACTTATATGGGGTCAAAAGTATTATATATACCGACCACAAAAGTCTTCAACACATATTTAATCAGAAACAACTGAATATGAGGCAGCGTAGGTGGATTGAATTATTGAATGATTACGATTTTGAGATTCGTTACCACCCGGGGAAGGCAAATGTGGTAGCCGATGCCTTGAGCAGGAAGGATAGAGAACCCATTCGAGTAAAATCTATGAATATAATGATTCATAATAACATTACTACTCAAATAAAGGAGGCGCAACAAGGAGTTTTAAAAGAGGGAAATTTAAAGGATGAAATACCCAAAGGATCGGAGAAACATCTTAATATTCGGGAAGACGGAACCCGGTATAGGGCTGAAAGGATTTGGGTACCAAAATTTGGAGATATGAGAGAAATGGTACTTAGAGAAGCTCATAAAACCAGATACTCAATACATCCTGGAACGGGGAAGATGTACAAGGATCTCAAGAAACATTTTTGGTGGCCAGGTATGAAAGCCGATGTTGCTAAATACGTAGGAGAATGTTTGACGTGTTCTAAGGTCAAAGCTGAGCATCAGAAACCATCAGGTTTACTTCAACAACCCGAAATCCCGGAATGGAAATGGGAAAACATTACCATGGATTTCATCACTAAATTGCCAAGGACTGCAAGTGGTTTTGATACTATTTGGGTAATAGTTGATCGTCTCACCAAATCAGCACACTTCCTACCAATAAGAGAAGATGACAAGATGGAGAAGTTAGCACGACTGTATTTGAAGGAAGTCGTCTCCAGACATGGAATACCAATCTCTATTATCTCTGATAGGGATGGCAGATTTATTTCAAGATTCTGGCAGACATTACAGCAAGCATTAGGAACTCGTCTAGACATGAGTACTGCCTATCATCCACAAACTGATGGGCAGAGTGAAAGGACGATACAAACGCTTGAAGACATGCTACGAGCATGTGTTATTGATTTCGGAAACAGTTGGGATCGACATCTACCGTTAGCAGAATTTTCCTACAACAACAGCTACCATTCAAGCATTGAGATGGCGCCGTTTGAAGCACTTTATGGTAGAAAGTGCAGGTCTCCGATTTGTTGGAGTGAGGTGGGGGATAGACAGATTACGGGTCCGGAGATTATACAAGAAACTACCGAGAAGATCATCCAAATTCAACAACGGTTGAAAACCGCCCAAAGTCGACAAAAGAGCTACGCTGACATTAAAAGAAAAGATATAGAATTTGAAATTGGAGAGATGGTCATGCTTAAAGTTTCACCTTGGAAAGGCGTTGTTCGATTTGGTAAACGAGGGAAATTAAATCCAAGGTATATTGGACCATTCAAGATTATTGATCGTGTCGGACCAGTAGCTTACCGACTTGAGTTACCTCAACAACTCGCGGCTGTACATAACACTTTCCACGTCTCGAATTTGAAGAAATGTTTTGCTAAAGAAGATCTCACTATTCCGTTAGATGAAATCCAAATCAACGAAAAACTCCAATTCATCGAAGAACCCGTCGAAATAATGGATCGTGAGGTTAAAAGACTTAAGCAAAACAAGATACCAATTGTTAAGGTTCGATGGAATGCTCGTAGAGGACCCGAGTTCACCTGGGAGCGTGAAGATCAGATGAAGATGAAATACCCGCATCTATTTCCAGAAGATTCGTCAACACCTTCAACAGCTTAAAATTTCGGGACGAAATTTATTTAACGGGTAGGTACTGTAGTGACCCGAACTTTTCCATGTTTATATATATTAATTGAGATTGATGTTTACATGATTAAATGTTTCCAACATGTTAAGCAATCAAACTTGTTAAGACTTGATTAATTGAAATAGGTTTCATATAGACAATTGACCACCCAAGTTCACCGGTGATTCACGAACGTTAAAACTTGTAAAAACTATATGATGACATATATATGGTTATATATATAGTTAACATTATATTATGATAAGTAAACATATCATTAAGTATATTAACAATGAACTACATATGTAAAAACAAGACTACTAACTTAATGATTTTGAAGCGAGACATATATGTAACGATTATCGTTGTAACGACATTTAATGTATATATATCATATTAAGAGATATTCGTACATCATAATATCATGATAATATAATAATTTAAAATCTCTTTTGATATTATAAACATTGGGTTAACAACATTTAACAAGATCGTTAACCTAAAGGTTTCAAAACAACATTTACATGTAACGACTAACGATGACTTAACGACTCAGTTAAAATGTATATACATGTAGTGTTTTAATATGTATTTATACACTTTTGAAAGACTTCAATACACTTATCAAAATACTTCTACTTAACAAAAATGCTTACAATTACATCCTCGTTCAGTTTCATCAACAATTCTACTCGTATGCACCCGTATTCGTACTCGTACAATACACAGCTTTTAGATGTATGTACTATTGGTATATACACTCCAATGATCAGCTCTTAGCAGCCCATGTGAGTCACCTAACACATGTGGGAACCATCATTTGGCAACTAGCATGAAATATCTCATAAAATTACAAAAATATGAGTAATCATTCATGACTTATTTACATGAAAACAAAATTACATATCCTTTATATCTAATCCATACACCAACGACCAAAAACACCTACAAACACTTTCATTCTTCAATTTTATTCATCTAATTGATCTCTCTCAAGTTCTATCTTCAAGTTCTAAGTGTTCTTCATAAACTCCAAAAGTTCTAGTTTCATAAAATCAAGAATACTTTCAAGTTTGCTAGCTCACTTCCAATCTTGTAAGGTGATCATCCAACCTCAAGAAATCTTTGTTTCTTACAGTAGGTTATCATTCTAATACAAGGTAATAATCATATTCAAACTTTGGTTCAATTTCTATAACTATAACAATCTTATTTCAAGTGATGATCTTACTTGAACTTGTTTTCGTGTCATGATTCTGCTTCAAGAACTTCGAGCCATCCAAGGATCCATTGAAGCTAGATCCATTTTTCTCTTTTCCAGTAGATTCATCCAAGGAACTTAAGGTAGTAATGATGTTCATAACATCATTCGATTCATACATATAAAGCTATCTTATTCGAAGGTTTAAACTTGTAATCACTAGAACATAGTTTAGTTAATTCTAAACTATTTCGCAAACAAAAGTTAATCCTTCTAACTTGACTTTTAAAATCAACTAAACACATGTTCTATATCTATATGATATGCTAACTTAATGATTTAAAACCTGGAAACACGAAAAACACCGTAAAACCGGATTTACGCCGTCTTAGTAACACCGCGGGCTGTTTTGGGTTAGTTAATTAAAAACTATGATAAACTTTGATTTAAAAGTTGTTATTCTGAGAAAATGATTTTTATTATGAACATGAAACTATATCCAAAAATTATGGTTAAACTCAAAGTGGAAGTATGTTTTCTAAAATGGTCATCTAGACGTCGTTCTTTCGACTGAAATGACTACCTTTACAAAAACGACTTGTAACTTATTTTTCCGACTAGAAACCTATACTTTTTTTGTTTAGATTCATAAAATAGAGTTCAATATGAAACCATAGCAATTTGATTCACTCAAAACGGATTTAAAATGAAGAAGTTATGGGTAAAACAAGATTGGATAATTTTTCTCATTTTAGCTACGTGAAAATTGGTAACAAATCTATTCCAACCATAACTTAATCAACTTGTATTATATATTATGTAATCTTGAGATACCATAGACACGTATACAATGTTTCGACCTATCATGTCGACACATCTATATATATTTCGGAACAACCATAGACACTCTATATGTGAATGTTGGAGTTAGCTATACAGGGTTGAGGTTGATTCCAAAATATATATAGTTTGAGTTGTGATCAATACTGAGATACGTATACACTGGGTCGTGGATTGATTCAAGATAATATTTATCGATTTATTTCTGTACATCTAACTGTGGACAACTAGTTGTAGGTTACTAACGAGGACAGCTGACTTAATAAACTTAAAACATCAAAATATATTAAAAGTGTTGTAAATATATTTTGAACATACTTTGATATATATGTATATATTGTTATAGGTTCGTGAATCAACCAGTGGCCAAGTCTTACTTCCCGACGAAGTAAAAATCTGTGAAAGTGAGTTATAGTCCCACTTTTAAAATCTAATATTTTTGGGATGAGAATACATGCAGGTTTTATAAATGATTTACAAAATAGACACAAGTACGTGAAACTACATTCTATGGTTGAATTATCGAAATCGAATATGCCCCTTTTTATTAAGTCTGGTAATCTAAGAATTAGGGAACAGACACCCTAATTGACGCGAATCCTAAAGATAGATCTATTGGGCCTAACAAACCCCATCCAAAGTACCGGATGCTTTAGTACTTCGAAATTTATATCATATCCGAAGGGTGTCCCGGAATGATGGGGATATTCTTATATATGCATCTTGTTATTGTCGGTTACCAGGTGTTCACCATATGAATGATTTTTATCTCTATGTATGGGATGTGTATTGAAATATGAAATCTTGTGGTCTATTGTTACGATTTGATATATATAGGTTAAACCTATAACTCACCAACATTTTTGTTGACGTTTTAAGCATGTTTATTCTCAGGTGATTATTAAGAGCTTCCGCTGTCGCATACTTAAATAAGGACAAGATTTGGAGTCCATGCTTGTATGATATTGTGTAAAAACTGCATTCAAGAAACTTATTTTGTTGTAACATATTTGTATTGTAAACCATTATGTAATGGTCGTGTGTAAACAGGATATATTAGATTATCATTATTTGATAATCTACGTAAAGCTTTTTAAACCTTTATTGATGAAATAAAGGTTATGGTTTGTTTAAAAATGAATGCAGTCTTTGAAAAACGTCTCATATAGAGGTCAAAACCTCGCAACGAAATCAATTAATATGGAACGTTTTTAATCAATAAGAACGGGACATTTCAGTTGGTATCCTAATCCATCCGGACAAAGTCCATATCGATTACAAACGATTCACAATAGTTGATTACATCGCGAGGTTCTTGACCTCTATATGATACATTTTACAAACATTGCATTCGTATTGAAAAGACAAACTTCCTTACATCGAAAATTGACGATATGCATACCATTTCATAACATATCTAATTATAATTATCTAAATAATAATCTTGATGAACTCGACGACTCGAATGCAACGTCTTTTGAAATATGCCATGAATGACTCCAATTAATGTCTCTAATATGAGCAAATGCACAGCGGAAGATTTCTTTCGTTCCTGAGAATAAACATGCTTTCAAGTGTCAACCAAAAGGTTGGTGAGTTCATTAGTTTAACATAAATAATCATTTCCATCATTTTAATAGACCACAAGATTTTCATTTCTCATAAACATACGTCCCATACATAGAGACAAAATATCATTCATATGGATTGAACACCTGGTAATCGACATTAACAAGATGCATATATAAGAATATCCCCATCATTCCGGGATCCTCCTTCGGACATGATATAAATTTCGAAGTACTAAAGCATCCGGTACTTTGGATGGGGCTTGTTGGGCCCGATAGATCTATCTTTAGAGTTCGCGTCAATTAGGGTGTCTGTTCCCTAATTCTTAGATTACCAGACTATATAAAAAGGGGCATATTCGATTTCGATAATTCAACCATATAAAGTAGTTTTGATTTACTCGTGTCTATTTCGTAAAACAGTTATAAAAACAGCGCATGTATTCTCAGTCCCAAAAATATATATTGCAAAAATATTTAAAAAGGGATTAATGAAACTCACGCATATAAATATTGTAAAACAGTTAATAAAGCATTTGCATGTATTCTCAGCCCAAAAATGTAATGAGTAAAAAGGGAGTAAATGAAACTTACCTTGATAGCACGGCAAACAATTCACAAAATGTGATAGAAACTCAGAATGCAAGTAATTGTATACCTCAACCTAGAGATACAAGTTGGTCAATATAATGTTTAATAAACTAATTCGAATCATGTTGTAACCAAAATTTCTATGCTTCAATCTATAATTACTAAATAAGTGTATTAGCAACTAGTACTACTAGTTACTAGTAATATAATTCCTTATACTATTTTTTTTATTTTATTTTTTTTTTTTTTAAACTAGATCATCATCATCGTCGTCGTTCATCATACATGTGCCTGTGTTTTAAATTTTTCTCATTTTCGTGTTGTTCATTTTCTCCATCATCATATTATATAAAATACTTATTATTAATAATATAGACTATCATTAACATTTTATATTAAACAACTATTATCATTCATTAGCATGTCACATGAAACAATAATTTTTTTATTATTATTAAAATACTTTTTATTTTATTCAGGGATCATTTTCTTCATCTTTGTCTTGTAATTTCCCGAGGAATCTTATGAGCACAATCAGACAAAGTTTTATACATATGCTTTTTGGGTGTCATTTAAATAAGTTTAACAACTCTGTCTTGTTTTCAACTATTATTATAACTTTTTTTTTTCTCTTTCTAAAGAATGTTTATGACATAAAATATCTTGAATTCATACTTATTTCTACTTCTTGTAAAGTTTAATACGTATGGTACTTATGTCGCTTGATGAGTGAAATGTTATTAGACATTATTATTATTATTATTATTATTATTATTATTATTATTATTATTATTATTTTTATAGAAACTATTGAAAAGTTGTAAGGTTTTTTTTTTTCTGTTCGGGTTACCCGGGAAGGCGAGTAATCCGACCCCATACTTTAGTGTACGCAGCCCATCAGGAATATTTCCTGGCTGTTTTCAACCCTTCCCTGACCACCCCAAGAATTGAACCTGAGACCTTTTGCAAGGATCTCAGTGCCCCAACCACTTGGGTTACCTTGGGATGGTTTATAGAAACTATTGAAAAATCTGAAATAACACTTGGTTATATAGTATTAGCAACAACAAAAAATATTTATACAATTCAGGGAATGAAATGTTAATATTAAATTCTTTAAATTAATTTTGTAAAATTAATCATAACCCAGGGACCAAATCCATAAATGTAGACTAATACTATCATCATCTTCATATCGTGTATTTGCAGATTTCGAAATTCATTTTTTTTTTTTTTTTACTTCATATATTCATTGTTTTAATTCATACGTACTAAATAAAACAAATAAATATATTACTTGTAGTTACTAAAGCACTAGTATAAATCTTTAATACAATATTTAGGTGACTAATTTGACACATTTTAACGCCACACAATATCCTGACTTCAATGATTTTTAGCGACTATCTTGATTAGATATATGAACACATGAAGATTATTAAAGCGTAGTAAACGATTACTTTTTGAGATTTTTAAGATATACCTTCAGACGAACGGGAACTTATAGCAGCAACAAAATAGAAATGAAAGCAACAACACTCGATGGTGATAGTAGGGTGGTAGTTAGAAGCTAGCAAGCTGATGGTTTGCATATGGGTTTCACGAGAGAGAAAAAAAATATGCATGGTGTTGGATGGTTGTTAGGGTGGTGCAAGGTGGCTCGTTGGTGGTGGCCGGTGGTAGCATTGATCGATAGGAACAAGAAGAAAAGTAGTAGAGGGTGCTATTCTCAATCATGTATGCATATGATGACTACCACCTTGCTAGATATTTGGGAATTTGAGGACTTGGGTAAAGATATTTGAGTAGAGAGATTTGGCACAAGCAGTGTGAATTGGAAGACTTATTAAAATTTCATTATGTAATGGAACACATGCCATCATGTAGGCAAATGGAAAAGTCAGGTGGCCATATTTTAACAACACGTATTATTTTAAATTACCCTCAATTTGAGATGTGAAGTGTGTACACAAAGACCCGGATCACTAGTTGATAGATATCACCCGTGAAAACTTAATCGAATGATAAGATGCCACGTGGCAATCATTGAGGCAACAAATAAAAAAAAATAGTTCTTAATCTAACATAGTGGATGGATATGAAAAGAAGAAAGCATGTGATAGTGGAAGTAATCAAACAAAAAGCGGTGACCTGATAATTAATCACGGATGTTTATAACTATTTCTCTACCAACACTTTAATCTGGGGGGTTAAATCGTGTTCCGTTGATAATCAGTGGCGGATAAAAAGGACTCAGAAAAATCCCAAATTTTTACAGTAATTATATTTATTTATTTTGGTCATTATGGTATAAAATTCTATCCTTAATTTAATAAACAAAAAGTACATCAACTGTCCCTCTCATTTATGGGTAAAATATAAAAAATGTTAAAACTTAACAAATAGTTCCTAAACACATTTTTAATAAGCCTAAAATTTATAGAACTCATTTTCGGATCACCGTTTATTTTAAAATCATATAAGTTTGAATTTGGTTTGCTTAATATCAATCGGGACATCAAACGAGTATTACAATCGTTTAATATTTATTTTTAATATACATTATTTATATATAGAGATATATTTTAAATAATATTTATTGTAATATCCTATTTTTATTTTATTAATTTTTAATAGCAACAACATATAATACTTCAAATTATATTTCGAATTATTATTTATAAATATACATACACACTTATCTATTTATAATTAGTTATTCTTGAATCGTCAGGAATAGTCAAAGGTATAAATGAATCTATTTAAATAGTTCAACAATTTGCAGACTTAGTTTAACAGACTTTGCTTATCGAATCGAAATCATATAAAGATTAAGTTTAAATTTGGTCGGAAATTTCCGGGTCACCACAGTACCTACCCGTTAAAGAAATTTCGTCCCGAAATTTGAGTGAGGTCGTCATGGCTAACAATAAATATGTTTTCCTGACGAATATGAGCTGATAAATAGAGTTTTATCATTATTGAATAATACAGGTAAAATAATTTGATTAATTGAAGAGTACGAATGAAGCTATCACACAAGAGTGAAATGAATAAATGAAGTTTCGTTTTAATTTTTGACGTTGCCTTGGTTGAATTCCGAAATTCAAGGGATTTAAAAGAAAATCTTAGAAATCTATAAGATCTGATTCTTCGATGAATAAGGAAATTAAGATCTCTTTAATTAAATACGGTGATTTGCTTCGATTACTCTGTCTGATATTTCCATTATAAATTAAGCTCTTCCGTTCCATTATTCTCACCATTCCCATACTCTCTTCCTTAGTTCATACATCCAAAAGATTGTGAAAATGCTTAATCCAGTTCTAATCCTTGTCCTTATCCTTACTATCGTAACAATCATTCTCCTTTTCCAACTTCCACCCGAGGAATCTTCTTACTTCTACTTTGCTCTTGGGGTTATAGTGCTTTTAATTCTCCCTTGTCTTTATGTTGCGATAAACATTGATATACACGGTTTGTAATTTATGCGTTGTTATCGGGCTCTATATCTCTCCTTATATTTCAATGTCCCCTTTATGTTTCCTATAATCATTGTCATCCACAGTTAATACTCCCTCCTATTTGCTACGATTTATACTCCAATTTCTATTTCAGAGCTTTGTCCCTTCGTTTCTTCTTCTAGCGATTTGGCATCTCTTGTAATGGTCCAGAATTCGCAGATATAAGTTTCAGAATGAACATTATTAATGTTCTAAATAAGAAGGAACGTAATAGCACGATTTGACTTGTCAAATTACCAGATTCACTGAGAATAGAACTATCAAGAATATACTTTCTTGATATGTTCAGAAGTTAATCAGAATGACAGAGTTATGTAACATGGCACATGATGACGTTATGATCTGTGAATCATCACGTCCCATTAGAAACTCAGCATGACTTACTGTAATATAATCACGTTGATCAAGTGTCATTATATTATACTAACTCATGCATCAATTCCTAACATTACTTCAATAACATTCTTATTTTAAGCTCGAAAGTTTATAGAATATAGAAACTAACAGTTTCTATATGATGTAATACTGATAGCACGAAGAGATTAATGATTTCAAATAAGAATAGTTATAAAAATATCTCCAGAAATATGGAGGATATTTATAATGAAAGATACGATAATATCTCGGAATATCTAAGATCAGAGGATAATAGAAACTATTGTCTGCAAGGGTTTAGAGTAAGGAGCAAGATATTCACTAAAGACTTTAACAGACATTGAATCATTTGGATTCTTTGAAGTCAAACTTATTCTTTGTGATTTGTCCACGGCTTTCTTCATAGTTTCGCATAATCTGCTTTTCGGTACTAAATTTTCTATTGAATGTTTCCAATTTAATGATACACAGGAAGCACGAAGAGGTAACTAATTTCGGACGAGAATATTTATGAAAATATCCTCAGAAATATCGAAGATATTGATGATGATATTTTGGAATTTCTAAGTTCGATGGTTGATGGAGGAAGATTTTCCGCAAGATTTTAACATGACTTCGGAGCAAGATATTCTCTAAAGATTTCAACGGATCCAGAATTATCTGGATTCTTTGAATATAGGGTATGGTCCTTGTATTTGTCCTTGGTCTCCTTCATGGTTAACTTTATCCGTTTTCCAGTTCCAACGTTTCTGAGCTTTTCCAACATTCAGAGTATCGAATCATAAACAGGGTGCCTTTTCAAAATTTCAGAATTGAAGATCGTAATCCTAGGAGATAATTGTTATATGTATACATATAACTATTGATATAGAAATGCTACGAGATTTGAAATACTGATTGCTGATTCCTGGTAATTGGTATGGCAATTATTGTTACAGGGTATAGATGAATACAAGATGGGGTTTCAATGAATATAATGATTTTTCATAAAGTCCAAATTCATTGAAGTTGCTGGTAATTTTAATGCTAATGTGGTGAAATATAAACGGTTCTCCGGTAACGATGACGACACGCAAACTTATATATCGAGGTTATAATAAGGCTAATTCGAATGGAAGAATTGAAGTTGATTTGATGGAGCTGTTACAAAATTGGCTAATTTAGAGAGAGATTGTAAAGTTACTTTCGGTAATAACAACGTCAAGGAGTTAGCACAGATACGTGTTAAATGTTTATTCAGGTTCCGAGAGTTTTTCAGGTGCATAACTATATGTATAAATCTTTTCCTTCCATAGGTGAAGTGCGGTTGGTTCATTTTCTCGCTTGAGGTGTTTTCAAGAATCATGGAAGGTTTGAACGTAGATTGGAATCGTCAAGATACAAATGAGGTTAAAGACGAAATCAAGTGGCAAACTTGAAGAATTGTTTAATTTCATATATTATAGTCAATATTTTAATTCATTTTAATTGTCCAATGTTATTAGTCCACTGTCGATAGTCCACAGTTGGCAGTCCAATAATTCATACATAGTTTAATATAATATTCAAATTAATTAATACGTATCGTGACCCGTGTACATGTCTCAGACTCGATCACAACTCAAAGTATATATATTATTATAGAATCAACCTCAACCCTGTATAGCTAACTCCCGCATTACTGCATATAGAGTGTCTATGGTTATTCCAAATAATATATATAGATGCGTCGATATGATATGTCAAAACCTTGTATACGTGTCCCGATATTTAAAGTGCGTAAAATAAATAACAGAAATTAAATGACGATAAATAAAGTGCGTAAAGTAAATAACGGAAATTAAATGACGATAAATAAAATTGCGATAATTAAATTGCGATAAATAAAATGCGATAAATAAATTGCGATAAATAAATTGCAATAAATAAAATGTAATCAGTTAGCTAGGAACAGTTAGCTAGGATTTTGTTAGCGTGGATTCTTAACCAAATTTCTCATAGTTAATTTGTTTGTTTCTAACAAATTTTATTCCGTCAAATGTTTTCTTCATTATGCCACTTGTTGGATTCTGATAGGTCAAAATCCAAATATGAAATTTGAATGGAAAAGGTTATACTGTGGTGAACGGATTCATTTATCTGTGGATGTAAGCCCGATGGTTTCTGATGCTCACTGTAATAGAAGAAGTTAACGAACTTCGCGCATAAGTTGTAGTCTTGGAAAATATGGTGCAAAACGTACCAGCTTCATCCAAATCACCGGCACCAACAGTACCACCAACAACCCAAATTTCAATATCACATGCCTCAACATCTCAATCTATACCTCGAGTATAATCATCATTCTACATGACATTCTACATCAGTTATCTTCGTTCGACATGGTGATTATGTAATCTCTAATGTTTTAGAGATTATTTATTCTAGTTCCAACTGAAAACTAAATGAGTTTAATATCATGTTAACTCATTAAATTCATGATTACATTTGAAGAAAATATATATGTATATATGTTTTCATAAAGATTGTAATTAAAAATTCTTTTGTACAAACTGTTAATAATAAAAATATTTTAACGGGTAGGTAATACCCGAGGAATATTTAAATTTCACATTAATAAGTTACACTGTATATTCTTCGAATCTGATTCAACAGTTATTCACTATCCTATTTACAACCACCGGGATACTTATCCATTCACCAAAGAATAACTATTTTCATTCAAATTCAATTTCATATTTGAATTTTGACATATCAGAATCAAACAAGTGGCATAATGAAGAAATAATGGACACAATAAAAATTGATTAGAAACAGACTAAATAACAATATTAAATTTTATTAAGAAACCACGCTAACAAAATCCTAGCTAACTGTTTCTAGCTAACTGTTAATTTCGTATTACATTTTATTTATCGCAATTTATTTATCGCAATTTATATTCTCGCAATTTTATTTATTGTCATTTAATTTCTGTTATTTACTTTACGCACTTTATTTATCGTCATTTAATTTCTGTTATTTATTTTACGCACTTTAAATATCGGGACACGTATACAAGGTTTTGACATATCATATCGACACATCTATATATATTATTTGGAATCACCATAGACACTCTATATGCAGTAATGATCGAGTTCTCTATACAGGGTTGAGGTAGATTCTATAATAATATATATACTTTGAGTTGTGATCGAGTCTGAGACATGTACACGGGTCACGATACGTATTAATTAATTCAAATATTATATATTAAACTATATATGAATGATTGCACTGTCAACTGTGGACTATCGACTGTGGACTAATAATATTGGACAATTAAAATGAATTAAAATATTGAATATAACATATGAAACTAAACAATTCTTCAAGTTTGCCACTTGATTTCGTCTTAAACCTCATTTGTATCTTCACGATTACATTCTGCGTTCAAACCTTTCATGATTCTTGAAAACACCTCAATCGATAGGATGAATCAACCGCACTTCATCTACGGAAGGAAAGATTTATGCATATAGTTATGCACCTGAGAAACTCTCGGCAATTGAGTAAAAGTTCAACACATAGCCGCGTCAGATCCTTTGGCATTTATTAACAAAAACAACTTTGCGATCCCTTTTCAAAATTAGCCAATTTTGTCACAGCTCCAACAAGTCAACTTCGACTTTTCGTACGAAACAACCTTATTATAACGTTTATATATACGCGTGCTCTTTTATTGTTACCAGGTAACCTTTCATATTCCATCATATTACCATCAGCGTTTAATCATCTAAAAACACAATTCTCCTGAAACCACCTCGGATTAATAACCGATGATTCAGATATCATAGCATTAAATGCAGAGGAAACGGAAAAATGGTAGATGGTCTAAACGGACAAAAGTTTGATGATAAAGAAAGGAGTGTTAGGAACGCTCGATAGAAAATTGGGTATTGAAAAACATATTGAGTTACCCATGAAGGAGACCAAGGACAAATACAAGGACCAAATCCTATATTCAAAGGATTCAGGTAATTCTGGATCCGTTGAAATCTTTAGAGAATATCTTGCTCCGAAGTCATGTTAAAATCTTGCGGAAAATCTTTCTCCATCAACCGTCGAACTTAGAAATTCCAAAATATCATCATCAATATCTTTGATATTTCTGAGGATATTTTCATAAATATTCTCGTCCGAAATTATATACCTCTTCGTGCTTCCTGTGTATCAATATATTGGAAACATTCAATAGAAAATATAGTACCGAAAAGCAGATTATGCGAAACTATGAAGAAAGCCGTGGATAAATCACAAAGAATAAGTTTGACTTCAAAGAATCCAAATAATTCAATGTCTGCTAAAGTCTATAGTGAATAACTTGCTCCTTACTCTAAACCCTTGCAGACAATAGTTTCTATCATCCTCTGATCTTAGATATTCTGAGATATTATCGTACCTTTCATTATAAATATCCTCCATATTTCTGGAGATATTTTTATAACTATTCTTATCTGAAATCATTAATCTTTTCGTGCTATCAGTATTACATCATATAGAAACTATAGTTTCTATATTCTGTAAATTTTCAAGCTTAAAATATGAATGTTATTGTAGTAATGATGGGAACTGATGCATGAGTTAGTATAATATAATGACACTTGATCAACGTGATTATATTACAGTAAGTCATGCTGAGTTTCTAAATGAAACGTGATGATTCACAGATCATAACGTCATCATGTGCCATGTTACATAACTCTTTCATCCTACTTAACTCCGTAACAAATCAAGAAAATGTATTCTTGATGGTTCTATCTTCCGTGATGTTGATAAATTTGAAAATCAAATCGTGCTATCACGTTCCTTCATGCTTAGAACATTATAATCATTCGAAACTCTATATCTATAAATTCTGGACCATTATTCGCTTGACTTGAAGTCGGGAAGAGAAAACAAAAGCATAGAGCTTTGAAATATAAGGGAGAATATAAAGTCCGATAACAACACATAAATTACAAACCGTGTATATCAATGTTTATCGCAACATAAAGACACGGGAGAATTAAAAACATTATAATCCCGAGGGCGAAGTAGAAGAAAGCAGATTCCTCTGGTGGAAGTTGGAAAAGGAGAATGATTGTTGCGATAGTAAGGATGAGGACAAGGATCAGAACTGGATTAATCATTTTCAGAATCTTTTGGATGTATGAACTAAGAAAGAAAGTATAAGAATGGTGAGAATAATGGAAAGGAAGAGCTTAATTTATACTGGAAATATCAGACGTAGTAATCGGGGCAGATCACTGTATTTAATTAAAGAGATCTTAATTTCCATAAATCCCGAAGAATCAGATTTTATAGATCTTCAAGATTTTCTTTAAATCCCTTAAATTCCGGAATTCAACCAAGGCAATGTCAAAAGTTAAGACGCGCCTTATTTTCTAAATTCAAACCTGACTACGTCAAAAGTTAAAAACAAATCTTTGTTTCTCATTTCATCCTTTTGTGAATAGCTTCATTTGCACTCTTCGAATAATCGAATTATTTTTATCCATATTACTCAATGATGATAAAACTCAAGTTATCAACTCATATTCGTCAGGAAAACATATTTATTGTTAGCTATGACGACCTCACTCAAATTTCGGGACGAAATTTCTTTAACGGGTAGGTACTGTGATGACCCGGGAATTTTCGACCAAATTTAAACATAATCTTATATGATTCGACTCGATAAGCAAAGTCTATTAAACCAAGTCTCATTATGTTTGAACTATTTCATGATAACATTTGACCTTTAACTATTTCCGACGATTCACGAACCTTTAATTGTAACTAAGAATGTAAATATAAATAATTATATATAAAACTAATTATATTAGTATTAATGAACTATTAAGTAATTTTGTTATTATAAAAGATAACATTTAATAACTAAAGATTTTCATTTTGAATATATATAGTATATTGTATATAAATGATTCAAACATATTTTACCAACGTTATCAAAATATTAAATGTACAATGTTATACTTTGTAGTTAATTGTTTAATATACATAATTAATCATCTACTCAACATTTAAAACATGATTTTATATATATGGTAGTATACATATATACATAAATATAACTATATATATATGATTTTATACATAATTATTATATTATGTATATGTAGAAATTTATATTTATAATATATCTATGATGAAATAATGTACTATTTTAATAAATATATATAATACTTACATATATAAAAAATTTATATTTTTCATAATTACATACATAAGTATAATATAATTAGTATGTAAATAAATATTATAATATATTTATATTAAAATGCATAAATATATAATATTCAGTATATGTTACAATACATATTACATAATTATTAAATATTACATAATAATAGATGATATTAATAAATTAAATTTAAATACAAATATAGTTGTTGTAGTAATGTTATTTGTATCGTCAAATATCAATATTTGTATTCATAATATCACTTTATATCATATAAAGATGAAATTGGATGTATAAATTAGATTATTATTACTAATATTATTATTATCGATAAAATATTAATATTATCATAATTAGTATGGTATTATTATTATTATTATTATTATATTATTATTATCATTTTTACAATTATTATTATCATTAATATTATATTTATCATTATTATTAATTTTATTAATATTGTTAGATATTAATAGTATTGTTATTATATATTATTATTATTAATTAAAAAAAAAACAGTAGGGATCTATATTATACGCGTGACCTCTGTATCCTTTATCTCTATTATTATTATTTTTTTTGTTTCTTTCCTGCTCCCAACTCGTGAACCTGTGTTGACATTTTCTCCATTTTTTATCAACCGATCTCTATTATTACAACATGATTATGTATAATTGCAAATCAAATAAAAAGGAAATCCAATGGGATTAAAGAGCACAGCGATATTTTTTTTTTCTTCTTCTCTGCACGTTCCAATTTTTTTTTCTCTTAATTCAATTTCGAATAAAGTTTCAAAATCTAAAAATGCAGAAAGGTTAGAAATCTTTCTTTGAATCTATCTGCAAAATCTCAACTCTCAAATCTTTATATCGATCTTGAATTTTGAAGTCAAAGTTTAGTTTAAAAAAAGTCAACAATTGTTCTTGAGACAAATTCGCGTTCGTGTATATGTTTCTGATCAAATTGACGATTCCAGTAGTTTTTATACATGTTTAGAAAACTATTTCGTGTTATAAACATTATCTATAATGTTATCTATTACGAAATCAATTTTTTTTGTTTTGTTCCAAGAACCGACGCTGCAGTAGGCCTTTAGTATTTTTTTTTTATTATTTTAGAACCCAAATTATTATTTTTTCTGTAATGTTTTGAAGCTTTAAAGGGAACCCCGATTTTTTTTTTTTTTTTTTTTTGGTTATTGATGTTTTGTTGAATCCATGAGACTTGTGGAGAAGAAGAGGAATAGAAGAAAAACAGTTTATATATAAAATTTAAATTCGATATTAGTACAGAGAATCAGAATTGGTGGGATGGTCGAGAGTGTTTGCGTGTGAGCATGTGGTCACGAGATCGAGTCCAGAGGACGGTAGTTTCTTTCTTTTTTTTTTGAAACTCTTTTCATGTGAGGTAGTTTTCTTTTCTAATTTTATTATTGTTATTATATATTAATTATTATTAGTATTATTATTATTATTGTGATTGTTTTGATTGTTATTGTTATTGTTATTATTAGTATCATACTTGTTATCATATTTGAAAGTATTATAGACATTACTATTATTATTATGATAGGTATTAATAATATTATTATTAGTAATAAACTTATCATTTTAGTATTTTATCATCATTAGGATTATGATTATGATTATCATTATTATTATTATGAAGGAAATAAAAATATATTATTATCATCAATATTAGAATTTGTACCGGTTTATAAATAATAGTATCATCAGTACATTTACAATTAATAATATCATATTTATCAGTATCATCATTAATATTTACTAGTATTATTATGATTATCATTTATCATTTTATAAATATTAGAACCCTTATTATTAACATAAGTATGGTATTAGTATTAATATTATTTTAGAGTTATTATTATTAGTATCATTAACAGTTATCATTTTCATTTTTTTTACTATTAGTATTATCATTATTAATAAAATTATTATTATTATTAGTAAATCATTATTATCTAAATTATTATTTTAACAAATAAATCTTTTGTACACTATATATATACTTATGGTATATACTAGGATTGTATTAATAATTCACATAACAAACTAATAAAATTTCATAAATACAATACTAACCACAAATATATGTATATAAATATATTAATGTCACTATTTATATAAACGTAAATCATTATAGATATATATACATAAAATAGATATATATATATATATATATATATATATATATATATATATATATATATATATATATATATAAAATATAACTTAAAATATAATATAAGTATACGTTTTAAAATAAAGGTTAGAATAAATTCTACAAAACTATAATATATAAATAATACATATTAATAAATGAAATTTTGTAACTTACATTATACGTATTAATATATACACAATTGATATAGGTTCGTGAATCCGAGGCCAACCCTGCATTGTTCAATGACGTCATATGTATTTTTACTACAAAATACAGTATCGTGAGTTTCATTTGCCTTTTTACCCTTTATATTTTTGGGCTGAGAATACATGCGCAACTTTTATAACTGTTTTACGAAATTGACACAAGTACGTGAAACTACATTCTATGGTTGGATTATCGAAGTCGAATATGCCCCTTTTTATTAAGTCTGGTAATCTAAGAATTAGGGAACAGACACCCTAATTGACGCGAATCCTAAAGATAGATCTATCGGGCCCAACAAGCCCCATCCAAAGTACCGGATGTTTTAGTACTTCGAAATTTATATCATGTCCGAAGGAGGATCCCGGAATGATGGGGATATTCTTATATATACATATTGTTAATGTCGGTTACCAGGTGTTCAATCCATATGAATGATATTTTTGTCTCTATGCATGGGACGTATGTTTATGAGAAATGGAAATCTGAAATCTTGTGGTCTATTAAAATGATGGAAACGATTGTTTAAGTTAAACTAATGAACTCACCAAACCTATATATTATCAAATCATAATAATAGACCACAAGATTTCATATTTCAATACACATCCCATACATAGAGATAAAAATCATTCATATGGTGAACACCTGGTAACCGACATTAACAAGATGCATATTTAAGAATATCCCCATCATTCCGGGACACCCTTCGGATATGATATAAATTTCGAAGTACTAAAGCATCCGGTACTTTGGATGGGGTTTGTTAGGCCCAATAGATCTATCTTTAGGATTCGCGTCAATTAGGGTGTCTGTTCCCTAATTCTTAGATTACCAGACTTAATAAAAAGGGGCATATTCGATTTCGATAATTCAACCATAGAATGTAGTTTCACGTACTTGTGTCTATTTTGTAAATCATTTATAAAACCTGCATGTATTCTCATCCCAAAAATATTAGATTTTAAAAGTGGGACTATAACTCACTTTCACAGATTTTTACTTCGTCGGGAAGTAAGACTTGGCCACTGGTTGATTCACGAACCTATAACAATATATACATATATATCAAAGTATGTTCAAAATATATTTACAACACTTTTAATATATTTTGATGTTTTAAGTTTATTAAGTCAGCTGTCCTCGTTAGTAACCTACAACTAGTTGTCCACAGTTAGATGTACAGAAATAAATCGATAAATATTATCTTGAATCAATCCACGACCCAGTGTATACGTATCTCAGTATTGATCACAACTCAAACTATATATATTTTGGAATCAACCTCAACCCTGTATAGCTAACTCCAACATTCACATATAGAGTGTCTATGGTTGTTCCGAAATATATATAGATGTGTCGACATGATAGGTCGAAACATTGTATACGTGTCTATGGTATCTCAAGATTACATAATATACAACACAAGTTGATTAAGTTATGGTTGGAATAGATTTGTTACCAATTTTCACGTAGCTAAAATGAGAAAAATTATCCAATCTTGTTTTACCCATAACTTCTTCATTTTAAATCCGTTTTGAGTGAATCAAATTGATATGGTTTCATATTGAACTCTATTTTATGAATCTAAACAGAAAAGTATAGGTTTGTAGTCGGAAAAATAAGTTACAAGTCATTTTTGTAAAGGTAGTCATTTCAGTCGAAAGAACGACGTCTAGATGACCATTTTAGAAAACATACTTCCACTTTGAGTTTAATCATAATTTTTGGATATAGTTTCATGTTCATAATAAAAATCATTTTCTCAGAATAACAACTTTAAAATCAAAGTTTATCATAGTTTTTAATTAACTAACCCAAAACAGCCCGCGGTGTTACTACGACGGCGTAAATTCGGTTTTACAGTGTTTTTCGTGTTTCCAGGTTTTAAATCATTAAGTTAGCATATCATATAGATATAGAACATGTGTTTAGTTGATTTTAAAAGTCAAGTTAGAAGGATTAACTTTTGTTTGCGAACAAGTTTAGAATTAACTAAACTATGTTCTAGTGATTACAAATTTAAACCTTCGAATAAGATAGCTTTATATGTATGAATCGAATGATGTTATGAACATCATTACTACCTTAAGTTCCTTGGATAAATCTACTGGAAAAGAGAAAAATGGATCTAGCTTCAATGGATCCTTGGATGGCTCGAAGTTCTTGAAGCAGAATCATGACACGAAAACAAGTTCAAGTAAGATCATCACTTGAAATAAGATTGTTATAGTTATAGAAATTGAACCAAAGTTTGAATATGATTATTACCTTGTATTAGAATGATAACCTACTGTAAGAAACAAAGATTTCTTGAGGTTGGATGATCACCTTACAAGATTGGAAGTGAGCTAGCAAACTTGAAAGTATTCTTGATTTTATGAAACTAGAACTTTTGGAGTTTATGAAGAACACTTAGAACTTGAAGATAGAACTTGAGAGAGATCAATTAGATGAATAAAATTGAAGAATGAAAGTGTTTGTAGGTGTTTTTGGTCGTTGGTGTATGGATTAGATATAAAGGATATGTAATTTTGTTTTCATGTAAATAAGTCATGAATAATTTTAATTAATATTTGTAATCACTAGAACATAGTTTAGTTAATTCTAAACTTGTTCGCAAACAAAAGTTAATCCTTCTAACTTGACTTTTAAAATCAACTAAACACATGTTCTATATCTATATGATATGCTAACTTAATGATTTAAAACCTGGAAACACGAAAAACACTGTAAAACCGAATTTACGCCGTCGTAGTAACACCGCGGGCTGTTTTGGGTTAGTTAATTAAAAACTATGATAAACTTTGATTTTAAAGTTGTTATTCTGAGAAAATGATTTTTATTATGAACATGAAACTATATCCAAAAATTATGATTAAACTCAAAGTGGAAGTATGTTTTCTAAAATGGTCATCTAGACGTCGTTCTTTCGACTGAAATGACTACCTTTACAAAAATGACTTGTAACTTATTTTTCCGACTACAAACCTATACTTTTCTGTTTAGATTCATAAAATAGAGTTCAATATGAAACCATATCAATTTGATTCACTCAAAACGGATTTAAAATGAAGAAGTTATGGGTAAAACAAGATTGGATAATTTTTCTCATTTTAGCTACGTGAAAATTGGTAACAAATCTATTCCAACCATAACTTAATCAACTTGTGTTGTATATTATGTAATCTTGAGATACCATAGACACGTATACAATGTTTCGACCTATCATGTCGACACATCTATATATATTTCGGAACAACCATAGACACTCTATATGTGAATGTTGGAGTTAGCTATACAGGGTTGAGGTTGATTCCAAAATATATATAGTTTGAGTTGTGATCAATACTGAGATACGTATACACTGGGTCGTGGATTGATTCAAGATAATATTTATCGATTTATTTCTGTACATCTAACTGTGGACAACTAGTTGTAGGTTACTAACGAGGACAGCTGACTTAATAAACTTAAAACATCAAAATATATTAAAAGTGTTGTAAATATATTTTGAACATACTTTGATATATATGTATATATTGTTATAGGTTCGTGAATCAACCAGTGGCCAAGTCTTACTTCCCGACGAAGTAAAAATCTGTGAAAGTGAGTTATAGTCCCACTTTTAAAATCTAATATTTTTGGGATGAGAATACATGCAGGTTTTATAAATGATTTAGATTATGATAAACTAATGAACTCACCAACCTTTTGGTTGTAACATATTTGTATTGTAAACCATTATGTAATGGTCGTGTGTAAACAGGATATTATAGATTATCATTATTTGATAATCTACGTAAAGCTTTTTAAACCTTTATTGATGAAATAAAGGATTGAACACCTGGTAACCGACATTAACAATATGTATATATAAGAATATCCCCATCATTCCGGGATCCTCCTTCGGACATGATATAAATTTCGAAGTACTAAAACATCCGGTACTTTGGATGGGGCTTGTTGGGCCCGATAGATCTATCTTTAGGATTCGCGTCAATTAGGGTGTCTGTTCCCTAATTCTTAGATTACCAGACTTAATAAAAAGGGGCATATTCGACTTCGATAATCCAACCATAGAATGTAGTTTCACGTACTTGTGTCAATTTCGTAAAACAGTTATAAAAGTTGCGCATGTATTCTCAGCCCAAAAATATAAAGGGTAAAAAGACAAATGAAACTCACGATACTGTATTTTGTAGTAAAAATACATATGACGTCATTGAACAATGCAGGGTTGGCCTCGGATTCACGAACCTATATCAATTGTGTATATATTAATACGTATAATGTAAGTTACAAAATTTCATTTATTAATATGTATTATTTATATATTATAGTTTTGTAGAATTTATTCTAACCTTTATTTTAAAACGTATACTTATATTATATTTTAAGTTATATTTTATATATATATATATATATATATATATATATATATATATATATATATATATATATATATCTATTTTATGTATATATATCTATAATGATTTACGTTTATATAAATAGTGACATTAATATATTTATATACATATATTTGTGGTTAGTATTGTATTTATGAAATTTTATTAGTTTGTTATGTGAATTATTAATACAATCCTAGTATATACCATAAGTATATATATAGTGTACAAAAGATTTATTTGTTAAAATAATAATTTAGATAATAATGATTTACTAATAATAATAATAATTTTATTAATAATGATAATACTAATAGTAAAAAAAATGAAAATGATAACTGTTAATGATACTAATAATAATAACTCTAAAATAATATTAATACTAATACCATACTTATGTTAATAATAAGGGTTCTAATATTTATAAAATGATAAATGATAATCATAATAATACTAGTAAATATTAATGATGATACTGATAAATATGATATTATTAATTGTAAATGTACTGATGATACTATTATTTATAAACCGGTACAAATTCTAATATTGATGATAATAATATATTTTTATTTCCTTCATAATAATAATAATGATAATCATAATCATAATCCTAATGATGATAAAATACTAAAATGATAAGTTTATTACTAATAATAATATTATTAATACCTATCATAATAATAATAGTAATGTCTATAATACTTTCAAATATGATAACAAGTATGATACTAATAATAACAATAACAATAACAATCAAAACAATCACAATAATAATAATAATACTAATAATAATTAATATATAATAACAATAATAAAATTAGAAAAGAAAACTACCTCACATGAAAAGAGTTTCAAAAAAAAAAGAAAGAAACTACCGTCCTCTGGACTCGATCTCGTGACCACATGCTCACACGCAAACACTCTCGACCATCCCACCAATTCTGATTCTCTGTACTAATATCGAATTTAAATTTTATATATAAACTGTTTTTCTTCTATTCCTCTTCTTCTCCACAAGTCTCATGGATTCAACAAAACATCAATAACCAAAAAAAAAAAAAAAAATCGGGGTTCCCTTTAAAGCTTCAAAACATTACAGAAAAAATAATAATTTGGGTTCTAAAATAATAAAAAAAAAATACTAAAGGCCTACTGCAGCGTCGGTTCTTGGAACAAAACAAAAAAAATTGATTTCGTAATAGATAACATTATAGATAATGTTTATAACACGAAATAGTTTTCTAAACATGTATAAAAACTACTGGAATCGTCAATTTGATCAGAAACATATACACGAACGCGAATTTGTCTCAAGAACAATTGTTGACTTTTTTTAAACTAAACTTTGACTTCAAAATTCAAGATCGATATAAAGATTTGAGAGTTGAGATTTTGCAGATAGATTCAAAGAAAGATTTCTAACCTTTCTGCATTTTTAGATTTTGAAACTTTATTCGAAATTGAATTAAGAGAAAAAAAAAATTGGAACGTGCAGAGAAGAAGAAAAAAAAAATATCGCTGTGCTCTTTAATCCCATTGGATTTCCTTTTTATTTGATTTGCAATTATACATAATCATGTTGTAATAATAGAGATCGGTTGATAAAAAATGGAGAAAATGTCAACACAGGTTCACGAGTTGGGAGCAGGAAAGAAACAAAAAAAATAATAATAATAGAGATAAAGGATACAGAGGTCACGCGTATAATATAGATCCCTACTGTTTTTTTTTAATTAATAATAATAATATATAATAACAATACTATTAATATCTAATAATATTAATAAAATTAATAATAATGATAAATATAATATTAATGATAATAATAATTGTAAAAATGATAATAATAATATAATAATAATAATAATAATAATACCATACTAATTATGATAATATTAATATTTTATCGATAATAATAATATTAGTAATAATAATCTAATTTATACATCCAATTTCATCTTTATATGATATAAAGTGATATTATGAATACAAATATTGATATTTGACGATACAAATAACATTACTACAACAACTATATTTGTATTTAAATTTAATTTATTAATATCATCTATTATTATGTAATATTTAATAATTATGTAATATGTATTGTAACATATACTGAATATTATATATTTATGCATTTTAATATAAATATATTATAATATTTATTTACATACTAATTATATTATACTTATGTATGTAATTATGAAAAATATAAATTTTTTATATATGTAAGTATTATATATATTTATTAAAATAGTACATTATTTCATCATAGATATATTATAAATATAAATTTCTACATATACATAATATAATAATTATGTATAAAATCATATATATATAGTTATATTTATGTATATATGTATACTACCATATATATAAAATCATGTTTTAAATGTTGAGTAGATGATTAATTATGTATATTAAACAATTAACTACAAAGTATAACATTGTACATTTAATATTTTGATAACGTTGGTAAAATATGTTTGAATCATTTATATACAATATACTATATATATTCAAAATGAAAATCTTTAGTTATTAAATGTTATCTTTTATAATAACAAAATTACTTAATAGTTCATTAATACTAATATAATTAGTTTTATATATAATTATTTATATTTACATTCTTAGTTACAATTAAAGGTTCGTGAATCGTCGGAAATAGTTAAAGGTCAAATGTTATCATGAAATAGTTCAAACATAATGAGACTTGGTTTAATAGACTTTGCTTATCGAGTCGAATCATATAAGATTATGTTTAAATTTGGTCGAAAATTCCCGGGTCATCACAGTACCTACCCGTTAAAGAAATTTCGTCCCGAAATTTGAGTGAGGTCGTCATAGCTAACAATAAATATGTTTTCCTGACGAATATGAGTTGATAACTTGAGTTTTATCATCATTGAGTAATATGGATAAAAATAATTCGATTATTCGAAGAGTGCAAATGAAGCTATTCACAAAAGGATGAAATGAGAAACAAAGATTTGTTTTTAACTTTTGACGTAGTCAGGTTTGAATTTAGAAAATAAGGCGCGTCTTAACTTTTGACATTGCCTTGGTTGAATTCCGGAATTTAAGGGATTTAAAGAAAATCTTGAAGATCTATAAAATCTGATTCTTCGGGATTTATGGAAATTAAGATCTCTTTAATTAAATACAGTGATCTGCCCCGATTACTACGTCTGATATTTCCAGTATAAATTAAGCTCTTCCTTTCCATTATTCTCACCATTCTTATACTTTCTTTCTTAGTTCATACATCCAAAAGATTCTGAAAATGATTAATCCAGTTCTGATCCTTGTCCTCATCCTTACTATCGCAACAATCATTCTCCTTTTCCAACTTCCACCAGAGGAATCTGCTTTCTTCTACTTCGCCCTCGGGATTATAATGTTTTTAATTCTCCCGTGTCTTTATGTTGCGATAAACATTGATATACACGGTTTGTAATTTATGTGTTGTTATCGGACTTTATATTCTCCCTTATATTTCAAAGCTCTATGCTTTTGTTTTCTCTTCCCGACTTCAAGTCAAGCGAATAATGGTCCAGAATTTATAGATATAGAGTTTCGAATGATTATAATGTTCTAAGCATGAAGGAACGTGATAGCACGATTTGATTTTCAAATTTATCAACATCACGGAAGATAGAACCATCAAGAATACATTTTCTTGATTTGTTACGGAGTTAAGTAGGATGAAAGAGTTATGTAACATGGCACATGATGACGTTATGATCTGTGAATCATCACGTTTCATTTAGAAACTCAGCATGACTTACTGTAATATAATCACGTTGATCAAGTGTCATTATATTATACTAACTCATGCATCAGTTCCCATCATTACTACAATAACATTCATATTTTAAGCTTGAAAATTTACAGAATATAGAAACTATAGTTTCTATATGATGTAATACTGATAGCACGAAAAGATTAATGATTTCAGATAAGAATAGTTATAAAAATATCTCCAGAAATATGGAGGATATTTATAATGAAAGGTACGATAATATCTCAGAATATCTAAGATCAGAGGATGATAGAAACTATTGTCTGCAAGGGTTTAGAGTAAGGAGCAAGTTATTCACTATAGACTTTAGCAGACATTGAATTATTTGGATTCTTTGAAGTCAAACTTATTCTTTGTGATTTATCCACGGCTTTCTTCATAGTTTCGCATAATCTGCTTTTCGGTACTATATTTTCTATTGAATGTTTCCAATATATTGATACACAGGAAGCACGAAGAGGTATATAATTTCGGACGAGAATATTTATAATATATTTTGAACAACAACAACAACAACAACATTAGTGACAATTATGATTAAAAGTGTTGTAAATATATTTTGAACATACTTTGATATATATGTATATATTGTTATAGGTTCGTGAATCAACCAGTGGCCAAGTCTTACTTCCCGACGAAGTAAAAATCTGTGAAAGTGAGTTATAGTCCCACTTTTAAAATCTAATATTTTTGGGATGAGAATACATGCAGGTTTTATAAATGATTTACAAAATAGACACAAGTACGTGAAACTACATTCTATGGTTGAATTATCGAAATCGAATATGCCCCTTTTTATTAAGTCTGGTAATCTAAGAATTAGGGAACAGACACCCTAATTGACGCGAATCCTAAAGATAGATCTATTGGGCCTAACAAACCCCATCCAAAGTACCGGATGCTTTAGTACTTCGAAATTTATATCATATCCGAAGGGTGTCCCGGAATGATGGGGATATTCTTATATATGCATCTTGTTATTGTCGGTTACCAGGTGTTCACCATATGAATGATTTTTATCTCTATGTATGGGATGTGTATTGAAATATGAAATCTTGTGGTCTATTGTTACGATTTGATATATATAGGTTAAACCTATAACTCACCAACATTTTTGTTGACGTTTTAAGCATGTTTATTCTCAGGTGATTATTAAGAGCTTCCGCTGTCACATACTTAAATAAGGACAAGATTTGGAGTCCATGCTTGTATGATATTGTGTAAAAACTGCATTCAAGAAACTTATTTTGTTGTAACATATTTGTATTGTAAACCATTATGTAATGGTCGTGTGTATTTAAGTATGCGACAGCGGAAGCTCTTAATAATCACCTGAGAATAAACATGCTTAAAACGTCAACAAAAATGTTGGTGAGTTATAGGTTTAACCTATATATATCAAATCGTAACAATAGACCACAAGATTTCATATTTCAATACACATCCCATACATAGAGATAAAAATCATTCATATGGTGAACACCTGGTAACCGACAATAACAAGATGCATATATAAGAATATCCCCATCATTCCGGGACACCCTTCGGATATGATATAAATTTCGAAGTACTAAAGCATCCGGTACTTTGGATGGGGTTTGTTAGGCCCAATAGATCTATCTTTAGGATTCGCGTCAATTAGGGTGTCTGTTCCCTAATTCTTAGATTACCAGACTTTGGGCATATTCGATTTCGATAATTCAATCATAGAATGTAGTTTCACGTACTTGTGTCTATTTTGTAAATCATTTATAAAACCTGCATGTATTCTCATCCCAAAAATATTATATTTTAAAAGTGGGACTATAACTCACTTTCACAGATTTTTACTTCGTCGGGAAGTAAGACTTGGCCACTGGTTGATTCACGAACCTATAACAATATATACATATATATCAAAGTATGTTCAAAATATATTTACAACACTTTTAATATATTTTGATGTTTTAAGTTTATTAAGTCAGCTGTCCTCGTTAGTAACCTACAACTAGTTGTCCACAGTTAGATGTACAGAAATAAATCGATAAATATTATCTTGAATCAATCCACGACCCAGTGTATACGTATCTCAGTATTGATCACAACTCAAACTATATATATTTTGGAATCAACCTCAACCCTGTATAGCTAACTCCAACATTCACATATAGAGTGTCTATGGTTGTTCCGAAATATATATAGATGTGTCGACATGATAGGTCGAAACATTGTATACGTGTCTATGGTATCTCAAGATTACATAATATATAATACAAGTTGATTAAGTTATGGTTGGAATAGATTTGTTACCAATTTTCACGTAGCTAAAATGAGAAAAATTATCCAATCTTGTTTTACCCATAACTTCTTCATTTTAAATCCGTTTTGAGTGAATCAAATTGCTATGGTTTCATATTGAACTCTATTTTATGAATCTAAACAAAAAAAGTATAGGTTTCTAGTCGGAAAAATAAGTTACAAGTCGTTTTTGTAAAGGTAGTCATTTCAGTCGAAAGAACGACGTCTAGATGACCATTTTAGAAAACATACTTCCACTTTGAGTTTAACCATAATTTTTGGATATAGTTTCATGTTCATAATAAAAATCATTTTCTCAACAACACACGGATTTGATGGAACCGAAGGACCGATCGGATTGAAACGGTGGACCGAGAAGGTTGAATCGGTGTTTGCCATAAGTAAGTGTACTGAAGAGGACAAAGTGAAGTACGCTACGCATACCTTCACAGGTTCTGCGTTAACATGGTGGAATACCTATCTAGAGCAAGTGGGACAAGATGATGCGTACGCACTACCGTGGTCAGCATTCAAGCACTTGATGAACGAGAAGTACCGTCCCAGAACCGAGGTCAATAAGCTCAAGACAGAACTTAGAGGGTTACGAACCCAAGGATTTGATATTACCACGTACGAAAGACGATTCACAGAATTGTGCCTATTGTGTCCGGGAGCATTCGAAGATGAGGAAGAGAAGATCGACGCGTTTGTGAAAGGATTACCGGAAAGAATCCAAGAAGATATAAGTTCACACGAGCCCGCCTCCATACAACAGGCATGTAGAATGGCTCACAAACTAGTGAACCAGATTGAAGAAAGAATTAAAGAACAGACTGCTGAAGAGGCCAATGTGAAGCAAGTCAAAAGAAAGTGGGAGGAAAACGGTGATAAGAATCACCAATACAACAACAACAGCAATTACAACAATAATCGCAACAATTATCCCAACAATCGCAACATCAATCGCAACTACAACAAACGGCCCAACAACAACAACAACAACAACAACCACAGCAACTACAACAATCATCCCAACAACAATAATAACCGCAACAACAACAACAATCAGAAGCAACTATGCCAAAGGTGTGAAAAGAATCACTCGGGGTTCTGCACCAAATTTTGCAACAAGTGTAAAAGAAATGGTCATAGCGCGGCGAAGTGTGAGGTCTACGGACCAGGGGTTAATAGAACGAAAGGAACAAATGGTGTCGGAACGAGTAATGGCGGAGCAAGTAGTGTCGGAGCAAGTTATGCCAATGTAGTTTGTTATAAATGTGGAAAACCAGGCCACATTATTAGAAATTGCCCGAACCAGGAGAACACGAATGGACAAGGCCGTGGAAGAGTTTTCAATATTAATGCGGTAGAGGCACAGGAAGACCCGGAGCTTGTTACGGGTACGTTTCTTATTGACAATAAATCTGCTTACGTTTTATTTGATTCGGGTGCGGATAGAAGCTATATGAGTAGAGATTTTTGTGCTAAATTAAGTTGTCCATTGACGCCTTTGGATAGTAAATTTTTACTCGAATTAGCAAATGGTAAATTAATTTCAGCAGATAATATATGTCGGAATCGAGAAATTAAACTGGTTAGCGAAACATTTAAGATTGATTTGATACCAGTAGAGTTAGGGAGTTTTGATGTGATAATCGGTATGGACTGGTTGAAAGAAGTGAAAGCGGAGATCGTTTGTTACAAAAATGCAATTCGCATTATACGAGAAAAAGGAAAACCCTTAATGGTGTACGGAGAAAAGGGCAACACGAAGCTACATCTTATTAGTAATTTGAAGGCACAAAAACTAATAAGAAAAGGTTGCTATGCTGTTCTAGCACACATCGAGAAAGTACAAACTGAAGAAAAGAGCATCAATGATGTTCCCATTGCAAAAGAATTTCCCGATGTATTTCCAAAAGAATTACCCGGATTACCCCCACATCGATCCGTTGAATTTCAAATAGATCTTGTACCAGGAGCTGCACCAATAGCTCGTGCTCCTTACAGACTCGCACCCAGCGAGATGAAAGAACTGCAAAGCCAATTACAAGAACTTTTAGAGCGTGGTTTCATTCAACCAAGCACATCACCGTGGGGAGCTCCTGTTTTGTTTGTCAAGAAGAAAGATGGTACATTCAGGTTGTGTATCGACTACCGAGAGTTGAACAAACTTACCATCAAGAACCGCTACCCACTACCGAGAATCGACGACTTATTTGATCAACTACAAGGCTCGTCTGTTTATTCAAAGATTGACTTACGTTCCGGGTATCATCAAATGAGGGTGAAAGAAGATGATATTCCAAAGACTGCTTTCAGAACACGTTACGGTCATTACGAGTTTATGGTCATGCCGTTTGGTTTAACTAATGCACCAGCTGTGTTCATGGACCTTATGAACCGAGTGTGTGGACCATACCTTGACAAGTTTGTCATTGTTTTCATTGATGACATACTTATTTACTCAAAGAATGACCAAGAACACGGTGAACATTTGAGAAAGGTGTTAGAAGTATTGAGGAAGGAAGAATTGTACGCTAAGTTTTCAAAGTGTGCATTTTGGTTGGAAGAAGTTCAATTCCTCGGTCACATAGTGAACAAAGAAGGTATTAAGGTGGATCCAGCAAAGATAGAAACTGTTGAAAAGTGGGAAACCCCGAAAACTCCGAAACACGTACGCCAGTTTTTAGGACTAGCTGGTTACTACAGAAGGTTCATCCAAGACTTTTCCAGAATAGCAAAACCCTTGACTGCATTAACGAATAAAGGGAAGAAATTTGAATGGAATGATGAACAAGAGAAAGCGTTTCAGTTATTGAAGAAAAAGCTAACTACGGCACCTATATTGTCATTGCCTGAAGGGAATGATGATTTTGTGATTTATTGTGACGCATCAAAGCAAGGTCTCGGTTGTGTATTAATGCAACGAACGAAGGTGATTGCTTATGCGTCTAGACAATTGAAGATTCACGAACAAAATTATACGACGCATGATTTGGAATTAGGTGCGGTTGTTTTTGCATTAAAGACTTGGAGGCACTACTTATATGGGGTCAAAAGTATTATATATACCGACCACAAAAGTCTTCAACACATATTTAATCAGAAACAACTGAATATGAGGCAGCGTAGGTGGATTGAATTATTGAATGATTACGATTTTGAGATTCGTTACCACCCGGGGAAGGCAAATGTGGTAGCCGATGCCTTGAGCAGGAAGGATAGAGAACCCATTCGAGTAAAATCTATGAATATAATGATTCATAATAACATTACTACTCAAATAAAGGAGGCGCAACAAGGAGTTTTAAAAGAGGGAAATTTAAAGGATGAAATACCCAAAGGATCGGAGAAGCATCTTAATATTCGGGAAGACGGAACCCGGTATAGGGCTGAAAGGATTTGGGTACCAAAATTTGGAGATATGAGAGAAATGGTACTTAGAGAAGCTCATAAAACCAGATACTCAATACATCCTGGAACGGGGAAGATGTACAAGGATCTCAAGAAACATTTTTGGTGGCCGGGTATGAAAGCCGATGTTGCTAAATACGTAGGAGAATGTTTGACGTGTTCTAAGGTCAAAGCTGAGCATCAGAAACCATCAGGTCTACTTCAACAACCCGAAATCCCGGAATGGAAATGGGAAAACATTACCATGGATTTCATCACTAAATTGCCAAGGACTGCAAGTGGTTTTGATACTATTTGGGTAATAGTTGATCGTCTCACCAAATCAGCACACTTCCTACCAATAAGAGAAGATGACAAGATGGAGAAGTTAGCACGACTGTATTTGAAGGAAGTCGTCTCCAGACATGGAATACCAATCTCTATTATCTCTGATAGGGATGGCAGATTTATTTCAAGATTCTGGCAGACATTACAGCAAGCATTAGGAACTCGTCTAGACATGAGTACTGCCTATCATCCACAAACTGATGGGCAGAGCGAAAGGACGATACAAACGCTTGAAGACATGCTACGAGCATGTGTTATTGATTTCGGAAACAGTTGGGATCGACATCTACCGTTAGCAGAATTTTCCTACAACAACAGCTACCATTCAAGTATTGAGATGGCGCCATTTGAAGCACTTTATGGTAGAAAGTGCAGGTCTCCGATTTGTTGGAGTGAAGTGGGGGATAGACAGATTACGGGTCCGGAGATTATACAAGAAACTACCGAGAAGATCATCCAAATTCAACAACGGTTGAAAACCGCCCAAAGTCGACAAAAGAGCTACGCTGACATTAAAAGAAAAGATATAGAATTTGAAATTGGAGAGATGGTCATGCTTAAAGTTGCACCTTGGAAAGGCGTTGTTCGATTTGGTAAACGAGGGAAATTAAATCCAAGGTATATTGGACCATTCAAGATTATTGATCGTGTCGGACCAGTAGCTTACCGACTAGAGTTACCTCAACAACTCGCGGCTGTACATAACACTTTCCACGTCTCGAATTTAAAGAAATGTTTTGCTAAAGAAGATCTCACTATTCCGTTAGATGAAATCCAAATCAACGAAAAACTTCAATTCATCGAAGAACCCGTCGAAATAATGGATCGTGAGGTTAAAAGACTTAAGCAAAACAAGATACCAATTGTTAAGGTTCGATGGAATGCTCGTAGAGGACCCGAGTTCACCTGGGAGCGTGAAGATCAGATGAAGAAGAAATACCCGCATCTATTTCCAGAAGATTCGTCAACACCTTCAACAGCTTAAAATTTCGGGACGAAATTTATTTAACGGGTAGGTACTGTAGTGACCCGAACTTTTCCATGTTTATATATATTAATTGAGATTGATATTTACATGATTAAATGTTTCCAACATGTTAAGCAATCAAACTTGTTAAGACTTGATTAATTGAAATAGGTTTCATATAGACAATTGACCACCCAAGTTGACCGGTGATTCACGAACGTTAAAACTTGTAAAAACTATATGATGACATATATATGGTTATATATATAGTTAAAATTATATTATGATAATTAAACATATCATTAAGTATATTAACAATGAACTACATATGTAAAAACAAGACTACTAACTTAATGATTTTGAAACGAGACATATGTGTAACGATTATCGTTGTAACGACATTTAATGTATATATATCATATTAAGAGATATTCGTACATCATAATATCATGATAATATAATAATTTAAAATCTCTTTTGATATTATAAACATTGGGTTAACAACATTTAACAAGATCGTTAACCTAAAGGTTTCAAAACAACATTTACATGTAACGACTAACGATGACTTAACGACTCAGTTAAAATGTATATACATGTAGTGTTTTAATATGTATTTATACACTTTTGAAAGACTTCAATACACTTATCAAAATACTTCTACTTAACAAAAATGCTTACAATTACATCCTCGTTCAGTTTCATCAACAATTCTACTCGTATGCACCCGTATTCGTACTCGTACAATACACAGCTTTTAGATGTATGTACTATTGGTATATACACTCCAATGATCAGCTCTTAGCAGCCCATGTGAGTCACCTAACACATGTGGGAACCATCATTTGGCAACTAGCATGAAATATCTCATAAAATTACAAAAATATGAGTAATCATTCATGACTTATTTACATGAAAACAAAATTACATATCCTTTATATCTAATCCATACACCAACGACCAAAAACACCTACAAACACTTTTATTCTTCAATTTTCTTCATCTAATTGATCTCTCTCAAGTTCTATCTTCAAGTTCTAAGTGTTCTTCATAAATTCCAAAAGTTCTAGTTTCATAAAATCAAGAATACTTTCAAGTTTGCTAGCTCACTTCCAATCTTGTAAGGTGATCATCCAACCTCAAGAAATCTTTGTTTCTTACAGTAGGTTATCATTCTAATACAAGGTAATAATCATATTCAAACTTTGGTTCAATTTCTATAACTATAACAATCTTATTTCAAGTGATGATCTTACTTGAACTTGTTTTCGTGTCATGATTCTGCTTCAAGAACTTCGAGCCATCCAAGGATCCATTGAAGCTAGATCCATTTTTCTCTTTTCCAGTAGGTTTATCCAAGGAAATTAAGGTAGTAATGATGTTCATAACATCATTCGATTCATACATATAAAGCTATCTTATTCGAAGGTTTAAACTTGTAATCACTAGAACATAGTTTAGTTAATTCTAAACTTGTTCGCAAACAAAAGTTAATCCTTCTAACTTGACTTTTAAAATCAACTAAACACATGTTCTATATCTATATGATATGCTAACTTAATGATTTAAAACCTGGAAACACGAAAACACCGTAAAACCGGATTTACGCCGTCGTAGTAACACCGCGGGCTGTTTTGGGTTAGTTAATTAAAAACTATGATAAACTTTGATTTAAAAGTTGTTATTCTGAGAAAATGATTTTTATTATGAACATGAAACTATATCCAAAAATTATGGTTAAACTCAAAGTGAAAGTATGTTTTCTAAAATGGTCATCTAGACGTCGTTCTTTCGACTGAAATGACTACCTTTACAAAAACGACTTGTAACTTATTTTTTCGACTATAAACCTATACTTTTTCTGTTTAGATTCATAAAATAGAGTTCAATATGAAACCATAGCAATTTGATTCACTCAAAACGGATTTAAAATGAAGAAGTTATGGGTAAAACAAGATTGGATAATTTTTCTCATTTTAGCTACGTGAAAATTGGTAACAAATCTATTCCAACCATAACTTAATCAACTTGTATTGTATATTATGTAATCTTGAGATACCATAGACACGTATACAATGTTTCGACCTATCATGTCGACACATCTATATATATTTCGGAACAACCATAGACACTCTATATGTGAATGTTGGAGTTAGCTATACAGGGTTGAGGTTGATTCCAAAATATATATAGTTTGAGTTGTGATCAATACTGAGATACGTATACACTGGGTCGTGGATTGATTCAAGATAATATTTATCGATTTATTTTTCTGTACATCTAACTGTGGACAACTAGTTGTAGGTTACTAACGAGGACAGCTGACTTAATAAACTTAAAACATCAAAATATATTAAAAGTGTTGTAAATATATTTTGAACATACTTTGATATATATGTATATATTGTTATAGGTTCGTGAATCAACCAGTGGCCAAGTCTTACTTCCCGGCGAAGTAAAAATCTCTGAAAGTGAGTTATAGTCCCACTTTTAAAATCTAATATTTTTGGGATGATAATACATGCAGGTTTTATAAATGATTTACAAAATAGACACAAGTACGTGAAACTACATTCTATGGTTGAATTAACGAAATCGAATATGCCCCTTTTTATTAAGTCTGGTAATCTAAGAATTAGGGAACAGACACCCTAATTGACGCGAATCCTAAAGATAGATCTATTGGGCCTAACAAACCCCATCCAAAGTACCGGATGCTTTAGTACTTCGAAATTTATATCATATCCGAAGGGTGTCCCGGAATGATGGGGATATTCTTATATATGCATCTTGTTATTGTCGGTTACCAGGTGTTCACCATATGAATGATTTTTATCTCTATGTATGGGATGTGTATTGAAATATGAAATCTTGTGGTCTATTGTTACGATTTGATATATATAGGTTAAACCTATAACTCACCAACATTTTTGTTGATGTTTAAAGCATGTTTATTCTCAGGTGAATATTAAGAGCTTCCGCTGTTGCATACTAAAATAAGGACAAGATTTGGAGTCCATGTTTGTATGATATTGTGTAAAAACTGCATTCAAGAAACTGATTTCGATGTAACATATTTGTATTGTAAACCATTATGTAATGGTCGTGTGTAAACAGGATATTTTAGATTATCATTATTTGATAATCTACGTAAAGCTTTTTAAACCTTTATTTATGAAATAAAGGTTATGGTTTGTTTTAAAAATGAATGCAGTCTTTGAAAAACGTCTCATATAGAGGTCAAAACCTCGCAACGAAATCAATTAATATGGAACGTTTTTAATCAATAAGAACGGGACATTTCACTGTGATGACCCGGGAATTTTCGACCAAATTTAAACATAATCTTATATGATTCGACTCGATAAGCAAAGTCTATTAAACCAAGTCTCATTATGTTTGAACTATTTCATGATAACATTTGACCTTTAACTATTTCCGACGATTCACGAACCTTTAATTGTAACTAAGAATGTAAATATAAATAATTATATATAAAACTAATTATATTAGTATTAATGAACTATTAAGTAATTTTGTTATTATAAAAGATAACATTTAATAACTAAAGATTTTCATTTTGAATATATATAGTATATTGTATATAAATGATTCAAACATATTTTACCAACGTTATCAAAATATTAAATGTACAATGTTATACTTTGTAGTTAATTGTTTAATATACATAATTAATCATCTACTCAACATTTAAAACATGATTTTATATATATGGTAGTATACATATATACATAAATATAACTATATATATATGATTTTATACATAATTATTATATTATGTATATGTAGAAATTTATATTTATAATATATCTATGATGAAATAATGTACTATTTTAATAAATATATATAATACTTACATATATAAAAAATTTATATTTTTCATAATTACATACATAAGTATAATATAATTAGTATGTAAATAAATATTATAATATATTTATATTAAAATGCATAAATATATAATATTCAGTATATGTTACAATACATATTACATAATTATTAAATATTACATAATAATAGATGATATTAATAAATTAAATTTAAATACAAATATAGTTGTTGTAGTAATGTTATTTGTATCGTCAAATATCAATATTTGTATTCATAATATCACTTTATATCATATAAAGATGAAATTGGATGTATAAATTAGATTATTATTACTAATATTATTATTATCGATAAAATATTAATATTATCATAATTAGTATGGTATTATTATTATTATTATTATTATATTATTATTATCATTTTTACAATTATTATTATCATTAATATTATATTTATCATTATTATTAATTTTATTAATATTATTAGATATTAATAGTATTGTTATTATATATTATTATTATTAATTAAAAAAAAACAGTAGGGATCTATATTATACGCGTGACCTCTGTATCCTTTATCTCTATTATTATTATTTTTTTTGTTTCTTTCCTGCTCCCAACTCGTGAACCTGTGTTGACATTTTCTCCATTTTTTATCAACCGATCTCTATTATTACAACATGATTATGTATAATTGCAAATCAAATAAAAAGGAAATCCAATGGGATTAAAGAGCACAGCGATATTTTTTTTTTCTTCTTCTCTGCACGTTCCAATTTTTTTTTTCTCTTAATTCAATTTCGAATAAAGTTTCAAAATCTAAAAATGCAGAAAGGTTAGAAATCTTTCTTTGAATCTATCTGCAAAATCTCAACTCTCAAATCTTTATATCGATCTTGAATTTTGAAGTCAAAGTTTAGTTTAAAAAAAGTCAACAATTGTTCTTGAGACAAATTCGCGTTCGTGTATATGTTTCTGATCAAATTGACGATTCCAGTAGTTTTTATACATGTTTAGAAAACTATTTCGTGTTATAAACATTATCTATAATGTTATCTATTACGAAATCAATTTTTTTTGTTTTGTTCCAAGAACCGACGCTGCAGTAGGCCTTTAGTATTTTTTTTTTATTATTTTAGAACCCAAATTATTATTTTTTCTGTAATGTTTTGAAGCTTTAAAGGGAACCCCGATTTTTTTTTTTTTTTTTGGTTATTGATGTTTTGTTGAATCCATGAGACTTGTGGAGAAGAAGAGGAATAGAAGAAAAACAGTTTATATATAAAATTTAAATTCGATATTAGTACAGAGAATCAGAATTGGTGGGATGGTCGAGAGTGTTTGCGTGTGAGCATGTGGTCACGAGATCGAGTCCAGAGGACGGTAGTTTCTTTCTTTTTTTTTTGAAACTCTTTTCATGTGAGGTAGTTTTCTTTTCTAATTTTATTATTGTTATTATATATTAATTATTATTAGTATTATTATTATTATTGTGATTGTTTTGATTGTTATTGTTATTGTTATTATTAGTATCATACTTGTTATCATATTTGAAAGTATTATAGACATTACTATTATTATTATGATAGGTATTAATAATATTATTATTAGTAATAAACTTATCATTTTAGTATTTTATCATCATTAGGATTATGATTATGATTATCATTATTATTATTATGAAGGAACTAAAAATATATTATTATCATCAATATTAGAATTTGTACCGGTTTATAAATAATAGTATCATCAGTACATTTACAATTAATAATATCATATTTATCAGTATCATCATTAATATTTACTAGTATTATTATGATTATCATTTATCATTTTATAAATATTAGAACCCTTATTATTAACATAAGTATGGTATTAGTATTAATATTATTTTAGAGTTATTATTATTAGTATCATTAACAGTTATCATTTTCATTTTTTTTACTATTAGTATTATCATTATTAATAAAATTATTATTATTATTAGTAAATCATTATTATCTAAATTATTATTTTAACAAATAAATCTTTTGTACACTATATATATACTTATGGTATATACTAGGATTGTATTAATAATTCACATAACAAACTAATAAAATTTCATAAATACAATACTAACCACAAATATATGTATATAAATATATTAATGTCACTATTTATATAAACGTAAATCATTATAGATATATATACATAAAATAGATATATATATATATATATATATATATATATATATATATATATATATATATATATATATATATATATATATATATATATATATATAAAATATAACTTAAAATATAATATAAGTATACGTTTTAAAATAAAGGTTAGAATAAATTCTACAAAACTATAATATATAAATAATACATATTAATAAATGAAATTTTGTAACTTACATTATACGTATTAATATATACACAATTGATATAGGTTCGTGAATCCGAGGCCAACCCTGCATTGTTCAATGACGTCATATGTATTTTTACTACAAAATACAGTATCGTGAGTTTCATTTGTCTTTTTACCCTTTATATTTTTGGGCTGAGAATACATGCGCAACTTTTATAACTGTTTTACGAAATTGACACAAGTACGTGAAACTACATTCTATGGTTGGATTATCGAAGTCGAATATGCCCCTTTTTATTAAGTCTGGTAATCTAAGAATTAGGGAACAGACACCCTAATTGACGCGAATCCTAAAGATAGATCTATCGGGCCCAACAAGCCCCATCCAAAGTACCGGATGTTTTAGTACTTCGAAATTTATATCATGTCCGAAGGAGGATCCCGGAATGATGGGGATATTCTTATATATACATATTGTTAATGTCGGTTACCAGGTGTTCAATCCATATGAATGATATTTTTGTCTCTATGCATGGGACGTATGTTTATGAGAAATGGAAATCTGAAATCTTGTGGTCTATTAAAATGATGGAAACGATTGTTTAAGTTAAACTAATGAACTCACCAACCTTTTGGTTGACACTTTAAAGCATGTTTATTCTCAGGTACGAAAGAAATCTTCCGCTGTGTATTTGCTCATTTTATAGATATTACTTGGAGTCATTCATGGCATATTTCAAAAGACGTTGCATTCGAGTCGTCGAGTTCATCAAGATTATTATCAAGTCAATTATAGTTGGATATATTATGAAATGGTATGCATGCCTGTCAACTTTCGATGTAATGAAAGTTTGTCTTTTCAAAAACGAATGCAATGTTTGTAAAATGTATCATATAGAGGTCAAGTACCTCGCGATGTAATCAACTGTTGTGAATCGTTTATAATCGATATGGACTTCGTCCGGATGGATTAGGACGGGTAATGTCCCGTTCTTATTGATTAAAAACGTTCCATATTAATTGATTTCGTTGCGAGGTTTTGACCTCTATATGAGACGTTTTTTAAAGACTGCATTCATTTTTAAACAAACCATAACCTTTATTTCATCAATAAAGGTTTAAAAAGCTTTACGTAGATTATCAAATAATGATAATCTAATATATCCTGTTTACACACGACCATTACATAATGGTTTACAATACAAATATGTTACAACAAAATAAGTTTCTTGAATGCAGTTTTTACACAATATCATACAAGCATGGACTCCAAATCTTGTCCTTATTTAAGTATGCGACAGCGGAAGCTCTTAATAATCACCTGAGAATAAACATGCTTAAAACGTCAACAAAAATGTTGGTGAGTTATAGGTTTAACCTATATATATCAAATCGTAACAATAGACCACAAGATTTCATATTTCAATACACATCCCATACATAGAGATAAAAATCATTCATATGGTGAACACCTGGTAACCGACAATAACAAGATGCATATATAAGAATATCCCCATCATTCCGGGACACCCTTCGGATATGATATAAATTTCGAAGTACTAAAGCATCCGGTACTTTGGATGGGGTTTGTTAGGCCCAATAGATCTATCTTTAGGATTCGCGTCAATTAGGGTGTCTGTTCCCTAATTCTTAGATTACCAGACTTAATAAAAAGGGGCATATTCGATTTCGATAATTCAACCATAGAATGTAGTTTCACGTACTTGTGTCTATTTTGTAAATCATTTATAAAACCTGCATGTATTCTCATCCCAAAAATATTAGATTTTAAAAGTGGGACTATAACTCACTTTCACAGATTTTTACTTCGTCGGGAAGTAAGACTTGGCCACTGGTTGATTCACGAACCTATAACAATATATACATATATATCAAAGTATGTTCAAAATATATTTACAACACTTTTAATATATTTTGATGTTTTAAGTTTATTAAGTCAGCTGTCCTCGTTAGTAACCTACAACTAGTTGTCCACAGTTAGATGTACAGAAATAAATCGATAAATATTATCTTGAATCAATCCACGACCCAGTGTATACGTATCTCAGTATTGATCACAACTCAAACTATATATATTTTGGAATCAACCTCAACCCTGTATAGCTAACTCCAACATTCACATATAGAGTGTCTATGGTTGTTCCGAAATATATATAGATGTGTCGACATGATAGGTCGAAACATTGTATACGTGTCTATGGTATCTCAAGATTACATAATATATAATACAAGTTGATTAAGTTATGGTTGGAATAGATTTGTTACCAATTTTCACGTAGCTAAAATGAGAAAAATTATCCAATCTTGTTTTACCCATAACTTCTTCATTTTAAATCCGTTTTGAGTGAATCAAATTGCTATGGTTTCATATTGAACTCTATTTTATGAATCTAAACAAAAAAAGTATAGGTTTCTAGTCGGAAAAATAAGTTACAAGTCGTTTTTGTAAAGGTAGTCATTTCAGTCGAAAGAACGACGTCTAGATGACCATTTTAGAAAACATACTTCCACTTTGAGTTTAACCATAATTTTTGGATATAGTTTCATGTTCATAATAAAAATCATTTTCTCAGAATAACAACTTTTAAATCAAAGTTTATCATAGTTTTTAATTAACTAACCCAAAACAGCCCGCGGTGTTACTAAGACGGCGTAAATCCGGTTTTACGGTGTTTTTCGTGTTTCCAGGTTTTAAATCATTAAGTTAGCATATCATATAGATATAGAACATGTGTTTAGTTGATTTTAAAAGTCAAGTTAGAAGGATTAACTTTTGTTTACGAAATAGTTTAGAATTAACTAAACTATGTTCTAGTGATTACAAGTTTAAACCTTCGAATAAGATAGCTTTATATGTATGAATCGAATGATGTTATGAACATCATTACTACCTTAAGTTCCTTGGATGAACCTACTGGAAAAGAGAAAAATGGATCTAGCTTCAATGGATCCTTGGATGGCTCAAAGTTCTTGAAGCAAAATCATGACACGAAAACAAGTTCAAGTAAGATCATCACTTGAAATAAGATTGTTATAGTTATAGAAATTGAACCAAAGTTTGAATATGATTATTACCTTGTATTAGAATGATAACCTACTGTAAGAAACAAAGATTTCTTGAGGTTGGATGATCACCTTACAAGATTGGAAGTGAGCTAGCAAACTTGAAAGTATTCTTGATTTTATGAAACTAGAACTTTTGGAATTTATGAAGAACACTTAGAACTTGAAGATAGAACTTGAGAGAGTTCAATTAGATGAAGAAAATTGAAGAATGAAAGTGTTTGTAGGTGTTTTTGGTCGTTGGTGTATGGATTAGATATAAAGGATATGTAATTTTGTTTTCATGTAAATAAGTCATGAATGATTACTCATATTTTTGTAATCTTATGAGATATTTCATGCTAGTTGCCAAATGATGGTTCCCACATGTGTTAGGTGACTCACATGGGCTGCTAAGAGCTGATCATTGGAGTGTATATACCAATAGTACATACATCTAAAAGCTGTGTATTGTACGAGTACGAATACGGGTGCATACGAGTAGAATTGTTGATGAAACTGAACGAGAATGTAATTGTAAGCATTTTTGTTAAGTAGAAGTATTTTGATAAGTGTATTGAAGTCTTTCAAAAGTGTATAAATACATATTAAAACACTACATGTATATACATTTTAACTGAGTCGTTAAGTCATCGTTAGTCGTTACATGTAAGTGTTGTTTTGAAACCTTTAGGTTAACGATCTTGTTAAATGTTGTTAACCCAATGTTTATAATAACAAAAGAGATTTTAAATTATTATATTATCATGATATTATGATGTACGAATATCTCTTAATATGATATATATACATTAAATGTCGTTACAACGATAAACGTTACATATATGTCTCGTTTCAAAATCATTAAGTTAGTAGTCTTGTTTTTACATATGTAGTTCATTGTTAATATAATTAATGATATGTTTACTTATCATAATATCATGTTAACTATATATATAACCATATATATGTCATCATATAGTTTTTTTTTTACAAGTTTTAACGTTCGTGAATCACCGGTCAACTTGGGTGGTCAATTGTCTATATGAAATCTATTTCAATTAATCAAGTCTTAACAAGTTTGATTGCTTAACATGTTGGAAACATTTAATCATGTAAACATCAATCTCAATTAATATATATAAACATGGAAAAGTTCGGGTCACTACAGTACCTACCCGTTAAATAAATTTCGTCCCGAAATTTTAAGCTGTTGAAGGTGTTGACGAATCTTCTGGAAATAGATGCGGGTATTTCATCTTCATCTGATCTTCACGCTCCCAGGTGAACTCGGGTCCTCTACGAGCATTCCATCGAACCTTAACAATTGGTATCTTGTTTTGCTTAAGTCTTTTAACCTCACGATCCATTATTTCGACGGGTTCTTCGATGAATTGGAGTTTTTCGTTGATTTGGATTTCATCTAACGGAATAGTGAGATCTTCTTTAGCAAAACATTTCTTCAAATTCGAGACGTGGAAAGTGTTATGTACAGCCGCGAGTTGTTGAGGTAACTCAAGTCGGTAAGCTACTGGTCCGACACGATCAATAATCTTGAATGGTCCAATATACCTTGGATTTAATTTCCCTCGTTTACCAAATCGAACAACGCCTTTCCAAGGTGAAACTTTAAGCATGACCATCTCTCCAATTTCAAATTCTATATCTTTTCTTTTAATGTCAGCGTAGCTCTTTTGTCGACTTTGGGCGGTTTTCAACCGTTGTTGAATTTGGATGATCTTCTCGGTAGTTTCTTGTATAATCTCCGGACCCGTAATCTGTCTATCCAAATACAGAAGGTGAGTTAGCACCTTCAACAGCTTACGTGAAACTTTAAACTATGATAGACAGATTACGGGTCCGGAGATTATACAAGAAACTACCGAGAAGATCATCCAAATTCAACAACGGTTGAAAACCGCCCAAAGTCGACAAAAGAGCTACGCTGACATTAAAAGAAAAGATATAGAATTTGAAATTGGAGAGATGGTCATGCTTAAAGTTTCACCTTGGAAAGGCGTTGTTCGATTTGGTAAACGAGGGAAATTAAATCCAAGGTATATTGGACCATTCAAGATTATTGATCGTGTCGGACCAGTAGCTTACCGACTTGAGTTACCTCAACAACTCGCGGCTGTACATAACACTTTCCACGTCTCGAATTTGAAGAAATGTTTTGCTAAAGAAGATCTCACTATTCCGTTAGATGAAATCCAAATCAACGAAAAACTCCAATTCATCGAAGAACCCGTCGAAATAATGGATCGTGAGGTTAAAAGACTTAAGCAAAACAAGATACCAATTGTTAAGGTTCGATGGAATGCTCGTAGAGGACCCGAGTTCACCTGGGAGCGTGAAGATCAGATGAAGATGAAATACCCGCATCTATTTCCAGAAGATTCGTCAACACCTTCAACAGCTTAAAATTTCGGGACGAAATTTATTTAACGGGTAGGTACTGTAGTGACCCGAACTTTTCCATGTTTATATATATTAATTGAGATTGATGTTTACATGATTAAATGTTTCCAACATGTTAAGCAATCAAACTTGTTAAGACTTGATTAATTGAAATAGATTTCATATAGACAATTGACCACCCAAGTTGACCGGTGATTCACGAACGTTAAAACTTGTAAAAAAAAAACTATATGATGACATATATATGGTTATATATATAGTTAACATGATATTATGATAAGTAAACATATCATTAATTATATTAACAATGAACTACATATGTAAAAACAAGACTACTAACTTAATGATTTTGAAACGAGACATATATGTAACGTTTATCGTTGTAACGACATTTAATGTATATATATCATATTAAGAGATATTCGTACATCATAATATCATGATAATATAATAATTTAAAATCTCTTTTGTTATTATAAACATTGGGTTAACAACATTTAACAAGATCGTTAACCTAAAGGTTTCAAAACAACACTTACATGTAACGACTAACGATGACTTAACGACTCAGTTAAAATGTATATACATGTAGTGTTTTAATATGTATTTATACACTTTTGAAAGACTTCAATACACTTATCAAAATACTTCTACTTAACAAAAATGCTTACAATTACATTCTCGTTCAGTTTCATCAACAATTCTACTCGTATGCACCCGTATTCGTACTCGTACAATACACAGCTTTTAGATGTATGTACTATTGGTATATACACTCCAATGATCAGCTCTTAGCAGCCCATGTGAGTCACCTAACACATGTGGGAACCATCATTTGGCAACTAGCATGAAATATCTCATAAGATTACAAAAATATGAGTAATCATTCATGACTTATTTACATGAAAACAAAATTACATATCCTTTATATCTAATCCATACACCAACGACCAAAAACACCTACAAACACTTTCATTCTTCAATTTTCTTCATCTAATTGAACTCTCTCAAGTTCTATCTTCAAGTTCTAAGTGTTCTTCATAAATTCCAAAAGTTCTAGTTTCATAAAATCAAGAATACTTTCAAGTTTGCTAGCTCACTTCCAATCTTGTAAGGTGATCATCCAACCTCAAGAAATCTTTGTTTCTTACAGTAGGTTATCATTCTAATACAAGGTAATAATCATATTCAAACTTTGGTTCAATTTCTATAACTATAACAATCTTATTTCAAGTGATGATCTTACTTGAACTTGTTTTCGTGTCATGATTTTGCTTCAAGAACTTTGAGCCATCCAAGGATCCATTGAAGCTAGATCCATTTTTCTCTTTTCCAGTAGGTTCATCCAAGGAACTTAAGGTAGTAATGATGTTCATAACATCATTCGATTCATACATATAAAGCTATCTTATTCGAAGGTTTAAACTTGTAATCACTAGAACATAGTTTAGTTAATTCTAAACTATTTCGCAAACAAAAGTTAATCCTTCTAACTTGACTTTTAAAATCAACTAAACACATGTTCTATATCTATATGATATGCTAACTTAATGATTTAAAACCTGGAAACACGAAAAACACCGTAAAACCGGATTTACGCCGTCTTAGTAACACCGCGGGCTGTTTTGGGTTAGTTAATTAAAAACTATGATAAACTTTGATTTAAAAGTTGTTATTCTGAGAAAATGATTTTTATTATGAACATGAAACTATATCCAAAAATTATGGTTAAACTCAAAGTGGAAGTATGTTTTCTAAAATGGTCATCTAGACGTCGTTCTTTCGACTGAAATGACTACCTTTACAAAAACGACTTGTAACTTATTTTTCCGACTAGAAACCTATACTTTTTTTGTTTAGATTCATAAAATAGAGTTCAATATGAAACCATAGCAATTTGATTCACTCAAAACGGATTTAAAATGAAGAAGTTATGGGTAAAACAAGATTGGATAATTTTTCTCATTTTAGCTACGTGAAAATTGGTAACAAATCTATTCCAACCATAACTTAATCAACTTGTATTATATATTATGTAATCTTGAGATACCATAGACACGTATACAATGTTTCGACCTATCATGTCGACACATCTATATATATTTCGGAACAACCATAGACACTCTATATGTGAATGTTGGAGTTAGCTATACAGGGTTGAGGTTGATTCCAAAATATATATAGTTTGAGTTGTGATCAATACTGAGATACGTATACACTGGGTCGTGGATTGATTCAAGATAATATTTATCGATTTATTTCTGTACATCTAACTGTGGACAACTAGTTGTAGGTTACTAACGAGGACAGCTGACTTAATAAACTTAAAACATCAAAATATATTAAAAGTGTTGTAAATATATTTTGAACATACTTTGATATATATGTATATATTGTTATAGGTTCGTGAATCAACCAGTGGCCAAGTCTTACTTCCCGACGAAGTAAAAATCTGTGAAAGTGAGTTATAGTCCCACTTTTAAAATCTAATATTTTTGGGATGAGAATACATGCAGGTTTTATAAATGATTTACAAAATAGACACAAGTACGTGAAACTACATTCTATGGTTGAATTATCGAAATCGAATATGCCCCTTTTTATTAAGTCTGGTAATCTAAGAATTAGGGAACAGACACCCTAATTGACGCGAATCCTAAAGATAGATCTATTGGGCCTAACAAACCCCATCCAAAGTACCGGATGATTTAGTACTTCGAAATTTATATCATATCCGAAGGGTGTCCCGGAATGATGGGGATATTCTTATATATGCATCTTGTTATTGTCGGTTACCAGGTGTTCACCATATGAATGATTTTTATCTCTATGTATGGGATGTGTATTGAAATATGAAATCTTGTGGTCTATTGTTACGATTTGATATATATAGGTTAAACCTATAACTCACCAACATTTTTGTTGACGTTTTAAGCATGTTTATTCTCAGGTGATTATTAAGAGCTTCCGCTGTCGCATACTTAAATAAGGACAAGATTTGGAGTCCATGCTTGTATGATATTGTGTAAAAACTGCATTCAAGAAACTTATTTTGTTGTAACATATTTGTATTGTAAACCATTATGTAATGGTCGTGTGTAAACAGGATATATTAGATTATCATTATTTGATAATCTACGTAAAGCTTTTTAAACCTTTATTGATGAAATAAAGGTTATGGTTTGTTTAAAAATGAATGCAGTCTTTGAAAAACGTCTCATATAGAGGTCAAAACCTCGCAACGAAATCAATTATGAGAATAAACATGCTTAAAACATCAACAAAAATGTTGGTGAGTTATAGGTTTAACCTATATATATCAAATCGTAACAATAGACCACAAGATTTCATATTTCAATACACATCCCATACATAGAGATAAAAATCATTCATATGGTGAACACCTGGTAACCGACAATAACAAGATGCATATATAAGAATATCCCCATCATTCCGGGACACCCTTCGGATATGATATAAATTTCGAAGTACTAAAGCATCCGGTACTTTGGATGGGGTTTGTTAGGCCCAATAGATCTATCTTTAGGATTCGCGTCAATTAGGGTGTCTGTTCCCTAATTCTTAGATTACCAGACTTAATAAAAAGGGGCATATTCGATTTCGATAATTCAACCATAGAATGTAGTTTCACGTACTTGTGTCTATTTTGTAAATCATTTATAAAACCTGCATGTATTCTCATCCCAAAAATATTAGATTTTAAAAGTGGGACTATAACTCACTTTCACAGATTTTTACTTCGTCGGGAAGTAAGACTTGGCCACTGGTTGATTCACGAACCTATAACAATATATACATATATATCAAAGTATGTTCAAAATATATTTACAACACTTTTAATATATTTTGATGTTTTAAGTTTATTAAGTCAGCTGTCCTCGTTAGTAACCTACAACTAGTTGTCCACAGTTAGATGTACAGAAATAAATCGATAAATATTATCTTGAATCAATCCACGACCCAGTGTATACGTATCTCAGTATTGATCACAACTCAAACTATATATATTTTGGAATCAACCTCAACCCTGTATAGCTAACTCCAACATTCACATATAGAGTGTCTATGGTTGTTCCGAAATATATATAGATGTGTCGACATGATAGGTCGAAACATTGTATACGTGTCTATGGTATCTCAAGATTACATAATATATAATACAAGTTGATTAAGTTATGGTTGGAATAGATTTGTTACCAATTTTCACGTAGCTAAAATGAGAAAAATTATCCAATCTTGTTTTACCCATAACTTCTTCATTTTAAATCCGTTTTGAGTGAATCAAATTGCTATGGTTTCATATTGAACTCTATTTTATGAATCTAAACAAAAAAAGTATAGGTTTCTAGTCGGAAAAATAAGTTACAAGTCGTTTTTGTAAAGGTAGTCATTTCAGTCGAAAGAACGACGTCTAGATGACCATTTTAGAAAACATACTTCCACTTTGAGTTTAACCATAATTTTTGGATATAGTTTCATGTTCATAATAAAAATCATTTTCTCAGAATAACAACTTTTAAATCAAAGTTTATCATAGTTTTTAATTAACTAACCCAAAACAGCCCGCGGTGTTACTAAGACGGCGTAAATCCGGTTTTACGGTGTTTTTCGTGTTTCCAGGTTTTAAATCATTAAGTTAGCATATCATATAGATATAGAACATGTGTTTAGTTGATTTTAAAAGTCAAGTTAGAAGGATTAACTTTTGTTTGCGAAATAGTTTAGAATTAACTAAACTATGTTCTAGTGATTACAAGTTTAAACCTTCGAATAAGATAGCTTTATATGTATGAATCGAATGATGTTATGAACATCATTACTACCTTAAGTTCCTTGGATGAACCTACTGGAAAAGAGAAAAATGGATCTAGCTTCAATGGATCCTTGGATGGCTCAAAGTTCTTGAAGCAAAATCATGACACGAAAACAAGTTCAAGTAAGATCATCACTTGAAATAAGATTGTTATAGTTATAGAAATTGAACCAAAGTTTGAATATGATTATTACCTTGTATTAGAATGATAACCTACTGTAAGAAACAAAGATTTCTTGAGGTTGGATGATCACCTTACAAGATTGGAAGTGAGCTAGCAAACTTGAAAGTATTCTTGATTTTATGAAACTAGAACTTTTGGAATTTATGAAGAACACTTAGAACTTGAAGATAGAACTTGAGAGAGTTCAATTAGATGAAGAAAATTGAAGAATGAAAGTGTTTGTAGGTGTTTTTGGTCGTTGGTGTATGGATTAGATATAAAGGATATGTAATTTTGTTTTCATGTAAATAAGTCATGAATGATTACTCATATTTTTGTAATCTTATGAGATATTTCATGCTAGTTGCCAAATGATGGTTCCCACATGTGTTAGGTGACTCACATGGGCTGCTAAGAGCTGATCATTGGAGTGTATATACCAATAGTACATACATCTAAAAGCTGTGTATTGTACGAGTACGAATACGGGTGCATACGAGTAGAATTGTTGATGAAACTGAACGAGAATGTAATTGTAAGCATTTTTGTTAAGTAGAAGTATTTTGATAAGTGTATTGAAGTCTTTCAAAAGTGTATAAATACATATTAAAACACTACATGTATATACATTTTAACTGAGTCGTTAAGTCATCGTTAGTCGTTACATGTAAGTCAAAACTTTTGAATCATTCCAAGCATTCCAGGACATTTTACACACCGTGAATATGAATGAAGAGGAATTCCGTACTTTTCTAGCTTCAAACATAGCCGCAGTACAGGCTGCGCTACATACCAACAATAACCTTGGATCTAGCAGTACAGGAAATCGTGTAGGATGCACCTACAAAGAATTCACTGCCTGCAAACCTTCATTTTTAAAACAAACCATAACCTTTATTTCATAAATAAAGGTTTAAAAAGCTTTACGTAGATTATCAAATAATGATAATCTAAAATATCCTGTTTACACACGACCATTACATAATGGTTTACAATACAAATATGTTACATCGAAATCAGTTTCTTGAATGCAGTTTTTACACAATATCATACAAACATGGACTCCAAATCTTGTCCTTATTTTAGTATGCAACAGCGGAAGCTCTTAATATTCACCTGAGAATAAACATGCTTTAAACATCAACAAAAATGTTGGTGAGTTATAGGTTTAACCTATATATATCAAATCGTAACAATAGACCACAAGATTTCATATTTCAATACACATCCCATACATAGAGATAAAAATCATTCATATGGTGAACACCTGGTAACCGACAATAACAAGATGCATATATAAGAATATCCCCATCATTCCGGGACACCCTTCGGATATGATATAAATTTCGAAGTACTAAAGCATCCGGTACTTTGGATGGGGTTTGTTAGGCCCAATAGATCTATCTTTAGGATTCGCGTCAATTAGGGTGTCTGTTCCCTAATTCTTAGATTACCAGACTTAATAAAAAGGGCATATTCGATTTCGATAATTCAACCATAGAATGTAGTTTCACGTACTTGTGTCTATTTTGTAAATCATTTATAAAACCTGCATGTATTCTCATCCCAAAAATATTAGATTTTAAAAGTGGGACTATAACTCATATAAATCATTAAGTTTGAAGCACTTTATGGTAGAAAGTGCAGGTCTCCGATTTGTTGGAGTGAAGTGGGGGATAGACAGATTACGGGTCCGGAGATTATACAAGAAACTACCGAGAAGATCATCCAAATTCAACAACGGTTGAAAACCGCCCAAAGTCGACAAAAGAGCTACGCTGACATTAAAAGAAAAGATATAGAATTTGAAATTGGAGAGATGGTCATGCTTAAAGTTGCACCTTGGAAAGGCGTTGTTCGATTTGGTAAACGAGGGAAATTAAATCCAAGGTATATTGGACCATTCAAGATTATTGATCGTGTCGGACCAGTAGCTTACCGACTAGAGTTACCTCAACAACTCGCGGCTGTACATAACACTTTCCACGTCTCGAATTTAAAGAAATGTTTTGCTAAAGAAGATCTCACTATTCCGTTAGATGAAATCCAAATCAACGAAAAACTTCAATTCATCGAAGAACCCGTCGAAATAATGGATCGTGAGGTTAAAAGACTTAAGCAAAACAAGATACCAATTGTTAAGGTTCGATGGAATGCTCGTAGAGGACCCGAGTTCACCTGGGAGCGTGAAGATCAGATGAAGAAGAAATACCCGCATCTATTTCCAGAAGATTCGTCAACACCTTCAACAGCTTAAAATTTCGGGGCGAAATTTATTTAACGGGTAGGTACTGTAGTGACCCGAACTTTTCCATGTTTATATATATTAACTGAGATTGATGTTTACATGATTAAATGTTTCCAACATGTTAAGCAATCAAACTTGTTAAGACTTGATTAATTGAAATAGGTTTCATATAGACAATTGACCACCCAAGTTGACCGGTGATTCACGAACGTTAAAACTTGTAAAAAACTATATGATGACATATATATGGTTATATATATAGTTAACATGATATTATGATAAGTAAACATATCATTAATTATATTAACAATGAACTACATATGTAAAAACAAGACTACTAACTTAATGATTTTGAAACGAGACATATATGTAACGTTTATCGTTGTAACGACATTTAATGTATATATATCATATTAAGAGATATTCGTACATCATAATATCATAATAATATAATAATTTAAAATCTCTTTTGTTATTATAAACATTGGGTTAACAACATTTAACAAGATCGTTAACCTAAAGGTTTCAAAACAACACTTACATGTAACGACTAACGATGACTTAACGACTCAGTTAAAATGTATATACATGTAGTGTTTTAATATGTATTTATACACTTTTGAAAGACTTCAATACACTTATCAAAATACTTCTACTTAACAAAAATGCTTACAATTACATTCTCGTTCAGTTTCATCAACAATTCTACTCGTATGCACCCGTATTCGTACTCGTACAATACACAGCTTTTAGATGTATGTACTATTGGTATATACACTCCAATTATCAGCTCTTAGCAGCCCATGTGAGTCACCTAACACATGTGGGAACCATCATTTGGCAACTAGCATGAAATATCTCATAAGATTACAAAAATATGAGTAATCATTCATGACTTATTTACATGAAAACAAAATTACATATCCTTTATATCTAATCCATACACCAACGACCAAAAACACCTACAAACACTTTCATTCTTCAATTTTCTTCATCTAATTGAACTCTCTCAAGTTCTATCTTCAAGTTCTAAGTGTTCTTCATAAATTCCAAAAGTTCTAGTTTCATAAAATCAAGAATACTTTCAAGTTTGCTAGCTCACTTCCAATCTTGTAAGGTGATCATCCAACCTCAAGAAATCTTTGTTTCTTACAGTAGGTTATCATTCTAATACAAGGTAATAATCATATTCAAACTTTGGTTCAATTTCTATAACTATAACAATCTTATTTCAAGTGATGATCTTACTTGAACTTGTTTTCGTGTCATGATTTTGCTTCAAGAACTTTGAGCCATCCAAGGATCCATTGAAGCTAGATCCATTTTTATCTTTTCCAGTAGGTTCATCCAAGGAACTTAAGGTAGTAATGATGTTCATAACATCATTCAATTCATACATATAAAGCTATCTTATTCGAAGGTTTAAACTTGTAATCACTAGAACATAGTTTAGTTAATTCTAAACTTGTTCGCAAACAAAAGTTAATCCTTCTAACTTGACTTTTAAAATCAACTAAACACATGTTCTATATCTATATGATATGCTAACTTAATGATTTAAAACCTGGAAACACGAAAAACACCATAAAACCGGATTTACGCCGTCGTAGTAACACCGCGGGCTGTTTTGGGTTAGTTAATTAAAAACTATGATAAACTTTGATTTAAAAGTTGTTATTCTGAGAAAATGATTTTTATTATGAACATGAAACTATATCCAAAAATTATGGTTAAACTCAAAGTGGAAGTATGTTTTCTAAAATGGTCATCTAGACGTCGTTCTTTCGACTGAAATGACTACCTTTACAAAAACGACTTGTAACTTATTTTTCCGACTATAAACCTATACTTTTTTTGTTTAGATTCATAAAATAGAGTTCAATATGAAACCATAGCAATTTGATTCACTCAAAACGGATTTAAAATGAAGAAGTTATGGGTAAAACAAGATTGGATAATTTTTCTCATTTTAGCTACGTGAAAATTGGTAACAAATCTATTCCAACCATAACTTAATCAACTTGTATTATATATTATGTAATCTTGAGATACCATAGACACGTATACAATGTTTCGACCTATCATGTCGACACATCTATATATATTTCGGAACAACCATAGACACTCTATATGTGAATGTTGGAGTTAGCTATACAGGGTTGAGGTTGATTCCAAAATATATATAGTTTGAGTTGTGATCAATACTGAGATACGTATACACTGGGTCGTGGATTGATTCAAGATAATATTTATCGATTTATTTCTGTACATCTAACTGTGGACAACTAGTTGTAGGTTACTAACGAGGACAGCTGACTTAATAAACTTAAAACATCAAAATATATTAAAAGTGTTGTAAATATATTTTGAACATACTTTGATATATATGTATATATTGTTATAGGTTCGTGAATCAACCAGTGGCCAAGTCTTACTTCCCGACGAAGTAAAAATCTGTGAAAGTGAGTTATAGTCCCACTTTTAAAATCTAATATTTTTGGGATGAGAATACATGCAGGTTTTATAAATGATTTACAAAATAGACACAAGTACGTGAAACTACATTCTATGGTTGAATTATCGAAATCGAATATGCCCCTTTTTATTAAGTCTGGTAATCTAAGAATTAGGGAACAGACACCCTAATTGACGCGAATCCTAAAGATAGATCTATTGGGCCTAACAAACCCCATCCAAAGTACCGGATGCTTTAGTACTTCGAAATTTATATCATATCCGAAGGGTGTCCCGGAATGATGGGGATATTCTTATATATGCATCTTGTTATTGTCGGTTACCAGGTGTTCACCATATGAATGATTTTTATCTCTATGTATGGGATGTGTATTGAAATATGAAATCTTGTGGTCTATTGTTACGATTTGATATATATAGGTTAAACCTATAACTCACCAACATTTTTGTTGACGTTTTAAGCATGTTTATTCTCAGGTGATTATTAAGAGCTTCCGCTGTCACATACTTAAATAAGGACAAGATTTGGAGTCCATGCTTGTATGATATTGTGTAAAAACTGCATTCAAGAAACTTATTTTGTTGTAACATATTTGTATTGTAAACCATTATGTAATGGTCGTGTGTATGTCCCGTTCTTATTGATTAAAAACGTTCCATATTAATTGATTTCGTTGCGAGGTTTTGACCTCTATATGAGACGTTTTTCAAAGACTGCATTCATTTTTAAAACAAACCATAACCTTTATTTCATAGATAAAGGTTTTAAAAAGCTTTACGTAGATTATCAAATAATGATAATCTAAAATATCCTGTTTACACACGACCATTACATAATGGTTTACAATACAAATATGTTACAACAAAATAAGTTTCTTGAATGCAGTTTTTACACAATATCATACAAGCATGGACTCCAAATCTCGTCCTTATTTAAGTATGCGACAGCGGAAGCTCTTAATAATCACCTGAGAATAAACATGCTTAAAACGTCAACAAAAATGTTGGTGAGTTATAGGTTTAACCTATATATATCAAATCATAATAATAGACCACAAGAGTTCATATTTCAATACACATCCCATACATAGAGATAAAAATCATTCATATGGTGAACACCTGGTAACCGACATTAACAAGATGCATATATAAGAATATCCCCATCATTCCGGGACACCCTTCGGATATGATATAAATTTCGAAGTACTAAAGCATCCGGTACTTTGGATGGGGTTTGTTAGGCCCAATAGATCTATCTTTAGGATTCGCGTCAATTAGGGTGTCTGTTCCCTAATTCTTAGATTACCAGACTTAATAAAAAGGGGCATATTCGATTTTGATAATTCAACCATAGAATGTAGTTTCACGTACTTGTGTCTATTTTGTAAACCATTTATAAAACCTGCATGTATTCTCATCCCAAAAATATTAGATTTTAAAAGTGGGACTATAACTCACTTTAACAGATTTTTACTTCGTCGGGAAGTAAGACTTGGCCACTGGTTAATTCACGAACCTATAACAATATATACATATATATCAAAGTATGTTCAAAATATATTTACAACACTTTTAATATATTTTGATTTTTTAAGTTTATTAAGTCAGCTGTCCTCGTTAGTAACCTACAACTAGTTGTCCACAGTTAGATGTGCAGAAATAAATCGATAAATATTATCTTGAATCAATCCACGACCCAGTGTATACGTATCTCAGTATTGATCACAACTCAAACTATATATATTTTGGAATCAACCTCAACCCTGTATAGCTAACTCCAACATTCACATATAGAGTGTCTATGGTTGTTCCGAAATATATATAGATGTGTCGACATGATAGGTCGAAACATTGTATACGTGTCTATGGTATCTCAAGATTACATAATATACAATACAAGTTGATTAAGTTATGGTTGGAATAGATTTGTTACCAATTTTCACGTAGCTAAAATGAGAAAAATTATCCAATCTTGTTTTACCCATAACTTCTTCATTTTAAATCCGTTTTGAGTGAATCAAATTGCTATGGTTTCATATTGAACTCTATTTTATGAATCTAAACAGAAAAGTATAGGTTTATAGTCGGAAAAATAAGTTACAAGTTATTTTTGTAAAGGTAGTCATTTCAGTCGAAAGAACGACGTCTAGATGACCATTTTAGAAAACATACTTCCACTTTGAGTTTAATCATAATTTTTGGATATAGTTTCATGTTCATAATAAAAATCATTTTCTCAGAATAACAACTTTAAAATCAAAGTTTATCATAGTTTTTAATTAACTAACCCAAAACAGCCCGCGGTGTTACTACGACGGCGTAAATCCGGTTTTACGGTGTTTTTCGTGTTTCCAGGTTTTAAATCATTAAGTTAGCATATCATATAGATATAGAACATGTGTTTAGTTGATTTTAAAAGTCAAGTTAGAAGGATTAACTTTTGTTTGCGAACAAGTTTAGAATTAACTAAACTATGTTCTAGTGAATACAAGTTTAAACCTTCGAATAAGATAGCTTTATATGTATAAATTGAATGATGTTATGAACATCATTACTGCCTTAAGTTCCTTGGATAAACCTACTGGAAAAGAGAAAAATGGATCTAGCTTCAATGGATCCTTGGATGGCTCGAAGTTCTTGAAGCAGAATCATGACACGAAAACAAGTTCAAGTAAGATCATCACTTGAAATAAGATTGTTATAGTTATAGAAATTGAACCAAAGTTTGAATATGATTATTACCTTGTATTAGAATGATAACCTACTGTAAGAAACAAAGATTTCTTGAGGTTGGATGATCACCTTACAAGATTGGAAGTGAGCTAGCAAACTTGAAAGTATTCTTGATTTTATGAAACTATAACTTTTGGAATTTATGAAGAACACTTAGAACTTGAAGATAGAACTTGAGAGAGATCAATTAGATGAAGAAAATTGAAGAATGAAAGTGTTTGTAGGTGTTTTTGGTCGTTGGTGTATGGATTAGATATAAAGGATATGTAATTTTGTTTTCATGTAAATAAGTCATGAATGATTACTCATATTTTTGTAATTTTATGAGATATTTCATGCTAGTTGCCAAATGATGGTTCCCACATGTGTTAGGTGACTCACATGGGCTGCTAAGAGCTGATCATTGGAGTGTATATACCAATAGTACATACATCTAAATGCTGTGTATTGTACGAGTACGAATACGGGTGCATACGAGTAGAATTGTTGATGAAACTGAACGAGGATGTAATTGTAAGCATTTTTGTTAAGTAGAAGTATTTTGATAAGTGTATTGAAGTCTTTCAAAAGTGTATAAATACATATTAAAACACTACATGTATATACATTTTAACTGAGTCGTTAAGTCATCGTTAGTCGTTACATGTAAGTGTTGTTTTGAAACCTTTAGGTTAACGATCTTGTTAAATGTTGTTAACCCAATGTTTATAATATCAAATGAGATTTTAAATTATTATATTATCATGATATTATCATGTATGAATATCTCTTAATATGATATATATACATTAAATGTCTTTACAACGATAATCGTTACATATATGTCTCGTTTAAAAATCATTAAGTTAGTAGTCTTGTTTTTACATATGTAGTTCATTGTTAATATACTTAATGATATGTTTACTTATCATAGTATCATGTTAACTATATATATATCCATATATATGTCATCATATAGTTTTTACAAGTTTTAACGTTCGTGAATCACCGGTCAACTTGGGTGGTCAATTGTCTATATGAAACATATTTCAATTAATCAAGTCTTAACAAGTTTGATTGCTTAACATGTTGGAAACATTTAATCATGTAAATATCAATCTCAATTAATATATATAAACATGGAAAAGTTCGGGTCACTACAGTACCTACCCGTGAAACTTCATATATTAAAATATGAGTAATCAACAATTAATATATCAATTATATCAATTAATTGAAGTTGAATGAATATATATTTATAAAACCTGGCTCTGATACCAACTGAAAGGACCCGTTCATATACATTATAAACGATTCACAATAGTTGATTACATTGCGAGGTATTTGACCTCTATATGATACATTTTACAAACATTGCATTCGTTTTTAAAAGACAATATTTCTTTACATCAAAAATTGACAGGCATGCATACCATTTCATAATATCCACTATCCAACTATAAATTGATTTAATAATAATCTTTGATGAACTCAATGACTCGAATGCAACGTTCTTCGAAATATGCTATGAAAGACTCCAAGTAATATCTTTAAAATGAGCAAATGCACAGCGGAAGATTTCTTTAACACCTGAGAATAAACATGCTTTAAAGTGTCAACCAAAAGGTTGGTGAGTTCATTAGTTTATCATAATCATTTATTTCCATCATTTTAATAGACCACAAGAATTTCATTTCCAGTTCTCATAAATATACGTCCCATGCATAGAGACAAAAAAATAATCATTCATATGGTGAACACCTGGTAACCGACATTAACTAGATACATATAAGAATATCCCCTATCATTCCGGGATCCTCCTTCGGACATGATATAATTTCGAAGTACTAAAGCATCCGGTACTTTGGATGGGGTTTGTTAGGCCCAATAGATCTATCTTTAGGATTCGCGTCAATTAGGGTGTCTGTTCCCTAATTCTTAGATTACCAGACTTTAATAAAAAGGGGCATATTCGATTTCGATAATTCAACCATATAATGTAGTTTTGATTACTTGTGTCTATTTCGTAAAACATTTATAAAAGTTGCGCATGTATTCTCAGCCCAAAAAAATATAAAGGGTAAAAAGGCAAATGAAACTCACCATACTGTATTTCGTAGTAAAAATACATATAACGTCATTGAACAAGTGCAAGGTTGACCTCGGATTCACGAACCTAAATTAATTATATATATTTATGTGTTGGTCAATATTTGTCTAACAAATTAGGTCAAGTCATAGTGTACCACAATCCTAATGCTCGAGACTAATATGCAAAAGTCAACAAAAGTAAATTTGACTCAAAATAATTTCCAAAAATCTATACATGATTAATATATAGTTTAAATATCGTCGTTTTATATTTTTAAATATTTTTAAAAGATTTATTAGAGTAAATAATATAATTTATTTATTAATAAATAAAATTTTATATTATATTTATATAATAAAATATACTTTTATATATATTAAGTAATAAAATTTATAGGGTTCATTTAATATTATAAAGATAATATGATAGATATTATTAAAGTAAGTTATTACACGTAGTAAAATATGTTTGTATCAAATATTTATTTGATAAAATAATATCTATAATGATAGTAAGTAAAAGTTGTATTATTTTGTAATAATAATTATTATTATAAAAATATCAATATTTATAATTACTAAGATGACATTATGATAAAACGATAATTCTAATTATGATAACTTTAATATTTACGATAATTTTTAATATTATCTTTAAAATAATAATTCTATTTAAAATAATAATAATAATAATAATATTTTATAGTAACAATGACATTTCTATTAAAATGATAATTTTTATTAAAATGATAGTTTTAATACTAACGATAATTTTAATAATAATAGTAATGATAAAAATAATAAGAACGATAATTTTATCTAAATCAATATCTTATAATATTTTAATTTCATCATGATACTCTTACCCATTATTTCCTAATCGTTTCGTTTAATAGCTTTTAATCGTATTTTATATCGTGTTCGTAATAATGATAATAATAGTAATCAAAATAATTAGGTGTTACAAATATTTGTTTTAATTACACTAATATTAATAATGATAGTTACTATAACATTATTAACGATAATACTAATAATTATCTTAATGATAATATAGTAATAATAATAATAACAATAACAATAACTATTTTTAAATAATGATATATATATTAATAATGATAATAATAATAATAATACCAATAATAATAATAATAATAATAATAATAATAATTGGATAATAATAATAATACTAATTATAACTTTAACGATAATAACGATAGTAATAATAATAAAAAATAACAATTTTTAATGATAAATCCTTTTATTGATAAAGATAATAATAATAATAATAAGATAAAACTAGAACGACGATAATAACGACGATAATAACGACGATAATAATGATCATTTTTAATAATAATACAAAAATTCGATGGACTATAACTTCAAATCCGTTCATCGAAATCATTCAATATCTAAATGAAAAGTTCTTAATTTTTCGCTAGCTTTCCAACGACATGCATATCTTATACTTTATCTCAGTCGCATATATAACTAATTCAGGATTCAACATAACCTAACTAAAGGCAATATCAAAAGTACAAACATGCATAATCCTATATACTCGAGCACTAGTCAGGGATACACTATTAGTATGCAAAAGTTAAATTATGAGTACTCACGTATCAATATTGAGATTCAATATTGCAGGAAAGGTACGTAGACGCAACGGAGATGATAAACACTATATTGATCTCACGAGCATACCCATGAACCATACCCAATCACCTCCATAGCTATAACCCATAATTTCCTTAATCCAATCCCACTCAAAAAACAATTTCGAAATCACTCGGACAGCACTCTGACGTAATATTTTATGTATACTAATAATATCTTGAAATAATACGGAGTAAATATATATATGTAAATAGATTGAGAGAGTTTAGAGAAAAATATTTTCAAGTTTCTTATGAAATAATGAAACCTATTGAATTCTATTTATAATAGATTTTTGAATTATTAAAGTGAATTATTAAAGTATGAATTATTAAAGTGAATTATTAAAGTATGAATTATTAAAGTGAATTATTAAAGTATGAATTATTAAAGTGAATTATTAAAGTATGAATTATTAAAGTAAATTATTAAAGTATGAATTATTAAAGTTAAAGTAAAGTAAAAATAATGTAATGGTAAAGTTTAAGTATAGTAAAAGTATAAAACTATGTACGCATAATACGCGTATAAATATATATAATATTAATTTAAATCGTTATATATATTTAATAAAATAAAATATAAATATCGTTATCTTTATCATACTGGTTAAGTAATGAGTTGTCAAAAGTGGTTCTAGATATTTATAAAAGTTATATACGTTTTAATAATAAAGTTTTTTTTAAACTGAAAATGTTTTTGTACGTTTGAAACTAAATCAAATAAATATAATAATTTCGTTTTCCAAAACCAAATATATTTTTAAGAATCATTTTGTTTAAAGGTTAAAATAATGGAAATCATTATATCATAAAATGTTTTAGAAAAGTAGAATCATATATGTTCATAATAGGTTTGAAGTTTTTAAATTACAGTTTGTTGGTGAAGCATGGGATAAAGTTCAAAGGTTAAATAAACGTATGAAATCATCTTAATGAAAAATGTCGAGTTACATAACTTGTCGATATCCAACATCTAAGTTATTTACACTTCACGTTCTTACTTATAAATCACTTTACCATTTTCCGAATGTTGTCAAAAAGAATAGATTTCTTAAATCACAGTGAATCTCATAACATAGACCCGTAATCATATCATAATGTATCTGATAAATCAATCATTTGATATTATCTTCTAATTCCATCGATAAACATATTGAAACAAATACGTTCATGTAAAGTATTATACGTTTAATACTTTATTAATATTCTCAAGTTATAATATATATATATACACATATATATACATATTTATTTATATATAACGGTTCGTGAATCGTCGGAATTTGGTCGAGGTTATAATGAATGTATGAACACAATTTAAAATTCTTGAGATTTAACTTAACAAACTTTGCTTATCGTGTCGAAATAATATAAAGATAAAGTTTAAATTTGGTTGGAAATTTCCGGGTTGTCACAGTACCTACCCGTTAAAGAAATTTCGTCTCGAAATTTGAGTGGAAGGTCGTGAATGATAATAAGTATGTTTTCATGATGCATACAGGCTGAAAATTAGAGTTTTATCATCAGCGAATAATTTGGATAAACAATCCATTTATATGAAGAGTACGAATGAAGCTAACATAGAAGAGTGAAATGAGTAAGTGTAGATTCATCTTATCATTTGACGTAGATATGATTGATTTCCAGATTTCAAGGGATTTGAAGAAAATCTTTGTAATAAGATTTGATTCTCCGGTAACAAAAGGAATTAGGATCTGCTTTAAATGCGATCGTCCATTTTAATTCTTCTGTCAGAGATTTTCTTATAAATTCACCTCCTTTGTTTTCTTACAACTCACACCTTCTGTTGATGCATTTTATGCAAGTCCCTAGACATCTACCCACGTCTATTGCAGGTACAACAGTTTACAGGCCACCATGATCGTTCGTTATTATCCTATCCGTGTTTGTATGTGGTTACAGCAACTGCAGGAACGAGATTTGGATGTTTGACTATGTTAGACTTAGTCAGACGTCCGAGTGAAGCCTCACTCATACGGCTGACAGGCTCATACGCATGGTTGATGCTGAGCTAAGTCACAATTACTACCTAAATGAGAAGACACGAGTGAGTGATCACCCGTACGGCTGATGAAGCCAACTCGTATGTGTGATGAATGAATCGTACGGGTGAGTCAACAGCAGGGGTATATAAAGTCTTATGTTCTTCATTTTAGGTTAAGAATCTCATTTGTTACACACACTCAGATCAGGTGAGCTCCTCCGATTCTCTCTCAACCCAAATCACCCAGGTGGTGAATAATAGCTCTAGGTGTTAATCTAATCACACTTGATTTAGTTGTGGTATGACTAAATTAATCCCAAAAAGGTTAACCTATTCACTAGAGGGTTTGATTCACTTATTCCGTCATTGTGTGAGTTAAATCTGTTGATTTCTAAGTTCCTAGTCATGTTTCATCACCTTCTATTCTTTCCCCCTCAACTCATATTTTAAAGTATTCATCAATATGCTCCATCCAGTTCTGATTCTCGATATACTTATAACTTTCATATCGGTCATTCTTCTTTTTCATCTACCGCCGGAAGAATCTATTTACTTCTACTATACTCTTGGGTTTATAGTGTTTCTAGTTCTCCCGTGTCTTTATATTGCTATATGCATCGATATATATGGTTTATAATTTTTGGTTTATCGTTGGGCTTTATATCTTCCCTTATATTTCAAAGTCTTTGTTTCTATCTTCTATAATCATTGTCATCCACAGTTAATGCTCTCTTTTATTTGCTGCAATTTATACCCCAATTTCTATTTTGGAGTTTTGTCCTTTCGTTTCTTCTTCTTGCGATTAAGCACCGCTTGTAATGGTCCAGAATTCACAGATATGAATTTCGGAATGAACATTGTTAATGTTCTAGGAAGGAAATTGTGATGGCACGATCTTGACTTGTCAAATTACTAGAATACCTTGGAAAAGGCCGAATCATCAAGAAATATTTTATTGATATTTTAGAGGTTAAATAGAATACAAGAGTCGTATAACATGGCACATGATGATGTTATGATCTGTGAATCATCACGTTCCATTTAGAAACTCGGCATGAATTACTGTAATATAATCACGTTGATCAAGTGTCATTATATTATACTAACTCATGCTTCAGTTTCCAATACTACTTCAAAAACATTCATATTTTAAACTCAAAGGTTTACAGAGTATAGGAACTAAACAGTTTCCTTTTTGATGTAATACAGATAGCGCAAAGAGATAAATGATTCCAGATAAGAATAGTTATGGAAATATCTTCAGAAATATGGAGGATATTTATAATGAAAGATACAATGATATCTTAGAATTTCTAATATCAGAGAATGATGAAGAATATTGTCTGTAAGGGTTTAGTGTCAGGAGCAAGGTATTCGTTAATGACTTCAGCAGACACTGAATCATTTGGATTCTTTGAAGGCAGGTTCAGTCTTTGTGATTTGTCCACAGACTCCTTCATACTTTGCTCAATCCGTTTTCTAGTTCCAAAACTTCTCTATTTCTGAGCTTTGTTAATACACTAATCTTTATCATCAAACTTTTTACTGCTAAGGTCGTTTATAGTTTTTGTTGCTTCATCAGCATTTCGAGAACTAGTTCGCGGTTCAGAGTGTTTTTCAAAAACTTCACATTCGAAGTATGTAAGCCTTGGAAATAGACGTTATGTATAACTGTTGGCGTCAACATGCTGTGAGATTTCACAATACTGATTGCTAATTCCCAATGATTCGTATGGTAATTCTCTTTACAAGAGGCAGATGAGTAAATGATGAGGTTTCGATAAATATAAAGATTCTTCAAAATGCCCAAGATCAGTGAAGTTGTTGGTAAGTTTATTGCTAATGTGGTGGAATATGAAAGGTTCTCCGGTAACAAAAGGGTAATCACATATATCAAAATTATGATAAGGCTACTCCGAATGAAAAAATTGAAGTTGTCTTGTTGGAGCTGTGATATAATTTGCTACTTTGCAAAGGAATTGCAAGGTTATTTTGGCTAATAAATGCCAAGAGATCTGACATATATATGTGTTGAATTATGACTTTGGTTTCGAGAGCTTTTTAAGTACATAACTGTGGGTAATATGTGGTTGGATCATCATCTCGATTGCTCATTATTTGAAGTGTCTTCAGAGATTTTCGAAGGGTTTGAACACAGATTGTAATCGTTTGTATACATTTGATGTTCTAACACACTTTTGAAGTCAAAGTATAGCTTTGAAAGATGTAGGAATCTAAAAGTGATGGTACCGGTTATATCTCGAATTGAATTCTGAGATTTTAAAATCAGAATATGTAATTGGGTTTGAATGAGTATGGTTGTTTTGATTTCTATGAAAGAATGTATATTATTGTGAAAGTAGGAAGTATAATTGATAATTTGCTTAATCTGATTCGAAGAATGTAACATATTAATTGTGAATTTATATATATCTCTCGGATATTACCTACCCGTTAAAAAATTTTCACAATTAATATTTTGTACATAAGAATTTTATTACAGTCTTTATGAAAATATATATGTATATATTCTCCTCAGATGTAACATAGATTTTAATGAGTTAATACTAAATTAAACTCATTCGATTTACGGTTGGAACTAGAATTGAATAATTCCTTGAAGGCTTTAGAGGTTACATAAGTATTTCTTCAATAATATTGAAATTATGAATCAATACTTCGTTATTTGTTGAGATGTGATGTTGGTTTTCGTTAAATTCTTGTGAACTTCGCAAAGTACGAATGATGTTATCTGAAAAGTTTCGGTTACATCAATGATGAAGTGTAAAATCAAATATATACTTGATTTATTAGGAATTGGAACTTGTTGAATTGAGACGGAGATTGTAGTTAACGATGGTTAAGTTGCGGGCGAGGGACATACATTATTGCATATTTGTAATATGAATTAACCGAGTAGTTAAGATTCACACATAATAGCTTAGCACAGAAAGATTTATTTATTTTTATTTCAAAATATATATATATAAAATATATATATAATTTCTTCAGAGGGAATGAGTTAATTCTTCATAACTTGTTGATACAATATACACGTTATTGATTCGTAATGATGTCCACAGTGATTCTTGAACTGACGGAGTTTGTGATGTTATAGGTTTTGTTGATTCTGATGTTGACTGTACTGACGATGCTGGTGACGTTGACGGTACTGTTGATGCTGTTGGTAAAACAAGTTTAACTTGTTAATCACACACCATTTTTATCAGGGTTTCTACTCTTCCTTCTATCATTTTGGTTCGCTTAATTGATTTATGGTTAGGGTTAGATTAGATAATCTCTAAGACTTTAGAGATTATATAATCGCCGCGAAATGTTTCTCCAATGAAGTTATGAATTAATACTTCGTCACCTTGGTATCTATGTTGCGTATGACGTTGATGCTCGTGGGACAGATTGTGAAGTTGAGGTTTACAACGCGGTTGTGGTTGGAGGTGGTAATGGTACTGTTGGCGTTGATGATGGTGGTACTGGTTATGCTGCTGGTGCTGCTGCTGGTGTTTGTAATCTCTGCACCATATTCTCCAAAGCCACTACCCGAGCGCGAAGTTCGTTGACTTCTTCTATTATTCCAGGATGATTGTCGGTCGGAACGAGCGGATAAATAAAATCTAGAATTTGATGTAGTATATAATCGTGATGAGATACCCTGGAAATGAGAGAGAAAATGGTGTCTCTAACAGGTTCGCCGGTAAGTGCTTCAGGTTCTTCGCCAAGAGGGCAATGTGGTAGATGGAAAGGATCGCCTTCTTCTTGTTTCCAATGATTGAGGAGGCTACGAATCCATCCCCAATTCATCCAGAATAGGTGATGACTGATTGGTTGATCCATTCCGGTCACACTGCTTTCGGAGCTTGAGTGAGATTCCATTTCAGAATCCGAGTGACTTGAACTGATGACAAATTCCATTTCGTACGATTGGATAAAGGATTTTTGATATAAAATGATTTTTCGGCTATCGGGTGGTATTCTATTTACATAGGATATCTATATATAGAGATCAAAAGATTTCATAGATTACGGAGGAATTTGCGGGATATGTCAGGCAAAGTTTAAAGTAACAGATACGATAAGATATGATTTAGCAGATACGCTAAGATATGAATTTTATCTATACACTACTCATGCAATTAATGTAGCAAGATGTGTCTAGACTAATAATGATAAGCAGGTAATTTTCTATGGATGATAAGCAGATGATTTCCGACTAGAAATGATAAGCAGAACTTTTGACATGCAGACACGGTCGAAGTCCAGACTCACTAATGCATCCTAACGACTTATCAGTTAGACACACTAATGCAGACCTGGTTCGCTAAGACCACCGCTCTGATACCAACTGAAAAATCATAATATATATCAAATATTATAATATATGGTATGTAATTTATACCAGGTGATTGGTATTCACTAAGGCACAATTAGTTTATTCAAAGATTGACTTACGTTCCGGGTATCATCAAATGCGGGTGAAAGAAGATGATATTCCAAAGACTGCTTTCAGAACACGTTACGGTCATTACGAGTTTATGGTCATGCCGTTTGGTTTAACTAATGCACCAGCTGTGTTCATGGACCTTATGAACCGAGTGTGTGGACCATACCTTGACAAGTTTGTCATTGTTTTCATTGATGACATACTTATTTACTCAAAGAATGACCAAGAACACGGTGAACATTTGAGAAAAGTGTTAGAAGTATTGAGGAAGGAAGAATTGTACGCTAAGTTTTCAAAGTGTGCATTTTGGTTGGAAGAAGTTCAATTCCTCGGTCACATAGTGAACAAAGAAGGTATTAAGGTGGATCCGGCAAAGATAGAAACTGTTGAAAAGTGGGAAACCCCGAAAACTCCGAAACACATACGCCAGTTTTTAGGACTAGCTGGTTACTACAGAAGGTTCATCCAAGACTTTTCCAGAATAGCAAAACCCTTGACTGCATTAACGCATAAAGGGAAGAAATTTGAATGGAATGATGAACAAGAGAAAGCGTTTCAGTTATTGAAGAAAAAGCTAACTACGGCACCTATATTGTCATTGCCTGAAGGGAATGATGATTTTGTGATTTATTGTGACGCATCAAAGCAAGGTCTCGGTTGTGTATTAATGCAACGAACGAAGGTGATTGCTTATGCGTCTAGACAATTGAAGATTCACGAACAAAATTATACGACGCATGATTTGGAATTAGGTGCGGTTGTTTTTGCATTAAAGACTTGGAGGCACTACTTATATGGGGTCAAAAGTATTATATATACCGACCACAAAAGTCTTCAACACATATTTAATCAGAAACAACTGAATATGAGGCAGCGTAGGTGGATTGAATTATTGAATGATTACGATTTTGAGATTCGTTACCACCCGGGGAAGGCAAATGTGGTAGCCGATGCCTTGAGCAGGAAGGATAGAGAACCCATTCGAGTAAAATCTATGAATATAATGATTCATAATAACATTACTACTCAAATAAAGGAGGCGCAACAAGGAGTTTTAAAAGAGGGAAATTTAAAGGATGAAATACCCAAAGGATCGGAGAAACATCTTAATATTCGGGAAGACGGAACCCGGTATAGGGCTGAAAGGATTTGGGTACCAAAATTTGGAGATATGAGAGAAATGGTACTTAGAGAAGCTCATAAAACCAGATACTCAATACATCCTGGAACGGGGAAGATGTACAAGGATCTCAAGAAACATTTTTGGTGGCCGGGTATGAAAACCGATGTTGCTAAATACGTAGGAGAATGTTTGACGTGTTCTAAGGTCAAAGCTGAGCATCAGAAACCATCAGGTCTACTTCAACAACCCGAAATCCCGGAATGGAAATGGGAAAACATTACCATGGATTTCATCACTAAATTGCCAAGGACTGCAAGTGGTTTTGATACTATTTGGGTAATAGTTGACCGTCTCACCAAATCAGCACACTTTTTGCCAATAAGAGAAGATGACAAGATGGAGAAGTTAGCACGACTGTATTTGAAGGAAGTCATCTCCAGACATGGAATACCAATCTCTATTATCTCTGATAGGGATGGCAGATTTATTTCAAGATTCTGGCAGACATTACAGCAAGCATTAGGAACTCGTCTAGACATGAGTACTGCCTATCATCCACAAACTTATGGGCAGAGCGAAAGGACGATACAAACGCTTGAAGACATGCTACGAGCATGTGTTATTGATTTCGGAAACAGTTGGGATCGACATCTACCGTTAGCAGAATTTTCCTACAACAACAGCTACCATTCAAGCATTGAGATGGCGCCGTTTGAAGCACTTTATGGTAGAAAGTGCAGGTCTCCGATTTGTTGGAGTGAGGTGGGGGATAGACAGATTACGGGTCCGGAGATTATACAAGAAACTACCGAGAAGATCATCCAAATTCAACAACGGTTGAAAACCGCCCAAAGTCGACAAAAGAGCTACGCTGACATTAAAAGAAAAGATATAGAATTTGAAATTGGAGAGATGGTCATGCTTAAAGTTTCACCTTGGAAAGGCGTTGTTCGATTTGGTAAACGAGGGAAATTAAATCCAAGGTATATTGGACCATTCAAGATTATTGATCGTGTCGGACCAGTAGCTTACCGACTTGAGTTACCTCAACAACTCGCGGCTGTACATAACACTTTCCACGTCTCGAATTTGAAGAAATGTTTTGCTAAAGAAGATCTCACTATTCCGTTAGATGAAATCCAAATCAACGAAAAACTCCAATTCATCGAAGAACCCGTCGAAATAATGGATCGTGAGGTTAAAAGACTTAAGCAAAACAAGATACCAATTGTTAAGGTTCGATGGAATGCTCGTAGAGGACCCGAGTTCACCTGGGAGCGTGGAGATCAGATGAAGAAGAAATACCCGCATCTATTTCCAGAAGATTCGTCAACACCTTCAACAGCTTAAAATTTCGGGACGAAATTTATTTAACGGGTAGGTACTGTAGTGACCCGAACTTTTCCATGTTTATATATATTAATTGAGATTGATATTTACATGATTAAATGTTTCCAACATGTTAAGCAATCAAACTTGTTAAGACTTGATTAATTGAAATATGTTTCATATAGACAATTGACCACCCAAGTTGACCGGTGATTCACGAACGTTAAAACTTGTAAAAACTATATGATGACATATATATGGATATATATATAGTTAACATGATACTATGATAAGTAAACATATCATTAAGTATATTAACAATGAACTACATATGTAAAAACAAGACTACTAACTTAATGATTTTTAAACGAGACATATATGTAACGATTATCGTTGTAAAGACATTTAATGTATATATATCATATTAAGAGATATTCATACATGATAATATCATGATAATATAATAATTTAAAATCTCATTTGATATTATAAACATTGGGTTAACAACATTTAACAAGATCGTTAACCTAAAGGTTTCAAAACAACACTTACATGTAACGACTAACGATGACTTAACGACTCAGTTAAAATGTATATACATGTAGTGTTTTAATATGTATTTATACACTTTTGAAAGACTTCAATACACTTATCAAAATACTTCTACTTAACAAAAATGCTTACAATTACATCCTCGTTCAGTTTCATCAACAATTCTACTCGTATGCACCCGTATTCGTACTCGTACAATACACAGCTTTTAGATGTATGTACTATTGGTATATACACTCCAATGATCAGCTCTTAGCAGCCCATGTGAGTCACCTAACACATGTGGGAACCATCATTTGGCAACTAGCATGAAATATCTCATAAAATTACAAAAATATGAGTAATCATTCATGACTTATTTACATGAAAACAAAATTACATATCCTTTATATCTAATCCATACACCAACGACCAAAAACACCTACAAACACTTTCATTCTTCAATTTTCTTCATCTAATTGATCTCTCTCAAGTTCTATCTTCAAGTTCTAAGTGTTCTTCATAAATTCCAAAAGTTATAGTTTCATAAAATCAAGAATACTTTCAAGTTTGCTAGCTCACTTCCAATCTTGTAAGGTGATCATCCAACCTCAAGAAATCTTTGTTTCTTACAGTAGGTTATCATTCTAATACAAGGTAATAATCATATTCAAACTTTGGTTCAATTTCTATAACTATAACAATCTTATTTCAAGTGATGATCTTACTTGAACTTGTTTTCGTGTCATGATTCTGCTTCAAGAACTTCGAGCCATCCAAGGATCCATTGAAGCTAGATCCATTTTTCTCTTTTCCAGTAGGTTTATCCAAGGAACTTAAGGCAGTAATGATGTTCATAACATCATTCAATTTATACATATAAAGCTATCTTATTCGAAGGTTTAAACTTGTATTCACTAGAACATAGTTTAGTTAATTCTAAACTTGTTCGCAAACAAAAGTTAATCCTTCTAACTTGACTTTTAAAATCAACTAAACACATGTTCTATATCTATATGATATGCTAACTTAATGATTTAAAACCTGGAAACACGAAAAACACCGTAAAACCGGATTTACGCCGTCGTAGTAACACCGCGGGCTGTTTTGGGTTAGTTAATTAAAAACTATGATAAACTTTGATTTTAAAGTTGTTATTCTGAGAAAATGATTTTTATTATGAACATGAAACTATATCCAAAAATTATGATTAAACTCAAAGTGGAAGTATGTTTTCTAAAATGGTCATCTAGACGTCGTTCTTTCGACTGAAATGACTACCTTTACAAAAATAACTTGTAACTTATTTTTCCGACTATAAACCTATACTTTTCTGTTTAGATTCATAAAATAGAGTTCAATATGAAACCATAGCAATTTGATTCACTCAAAACGGATTTAAAATGAAGAAGTTATGGGTAAAACAAGATTGGATAATTTTTCTCATTTTAGCTACGTGAAAATTGGTAACAAATCTATTCCAACCATAACTTAATCAACTTGTATTGTATATTATGTAATCTTGAGATACCATAGACACGTATACAATGTTTCGACCTATCATGTCGACACATCTATATATATTTCGGAACAACCATAGACACTCTATATGTGAATGTTGGAGTTAGCTATACAGGGTTGAGGTTGATTCCAAAATATATATAGTTTGAGTTGTGATCAATACTGAGATACGTATACACTGGGTCGTGGATTGATTCAAGATAATATTTATCGATTTATTTCTGCACATCTAACTGTGGACAACTAGTTGTAGGTTACTAACGAGGACAGCTGACTTAATAAACTTAAAAAATCAAAATATATTAAAAGTGTTGTAAATATATTTTGAACATACTTTGATATATATGTATATATTGTTATAGGTTCGTGAATTAACCAGTGGCCAAGTCTTACTTCCCGACGAAGTAAAAATCTGTTAAAGTGAGTTATAGTCCCACTTTTAAAATCTAATATTTTTGGGATGAGAATACATGCAGGTTTTATAAATGATTTACAAAATAGACACAAGTACGTGAAACTACATTCTATGGTTGAATTATCGAAATCGAATATGCCCCTTTTTATTAAGTCTGGTAATCTAAGAATTAGGGAACAGACACCCTAATTGACGCGAATCCTAAAGATAGATCTATTGGGCCTAACAAACCCCATCCAAAGTACCGGATGCTTTAGTACTTCGAAATTTATATCATATCCGAAGGGTGTCCCGGAATGATGGGGATATTCTTATATATGCATCTTGTTATTGTCGGTTACCAGGTGTTCACCATATGAATGATTTTTATCTCTATGTATGGGATGTGTATTGAAATATGAAATCTTGTGGTCTATTGTTACGATTTGATATATATAGGTTAAACCTATAACTCACCAACATTTTTGTTGACGTTTTAAGCATGTTTATTCTCAGGTGATTATTAAGAGCTTCCGCTGTCGCATACTTAAATAAGGACAAGATTTGGAGTCCATGCTTGTATGATATTGTGTAAAAACTGCATTCAAGAAACTTATTTTGTTGTAACATATTTGTATTGTAAACCATTATGTAATGGTCGTGTGTAAACAGGATATATTAGATTATCATTATTTGATAATCTACGTAAAGCTTTTTAAACCTTTATTGATGAAATAAAGGTTATGGTTTGTTTTAAAAATGAATGCAGTCTTTGAAAAACGTCTCATATAGAGGTCAAAACCTCGCAACGAAATCAATTAATATGGAACGTAACTGTAGAGACCCGTCCTAATCCATCCGGACGAAGTCCATATCGATTAAAAATGATTCACAACAGTTGATTACATCGCGAGGTACTTGACCTCTATATGATACATTTTACAAACATTGCATTCGTTTTTGAAAAGACAAACTTTCATTTCATCGAAAGTTGACGACATGCATATCATTTCATAATATATCTAACTATATTTGAATTAATAATAATCTTGATGAACTCAACGACTAGAATGCAACGTCTTTTGAAATATGTCGTGAATGACTCCAAGTAATATCTCTAAGATGAGCAAATGCACAGCGGAAGATTTCTTTCATACCTGAGAATAAACATGCTTTAAAGTGTCAACCAAAAGGTTGGTGAGTTCATTAGTTTATCATAAACGATCATTTTCATAATTTTAATAGACCACAAGATTTCATATTTCCATTTCCCATAAACATACGTCCCATGCATAGAGACAAAAATAATCATTCATATGGATTGAACACCTGGTAACCGACATTCACAATATGCATATAAGAATATCCCCATCATTCCGGGATCCTCCTTCGGACATGATATAAATTTCGAAGTACTAAAGCATCCGGTACTTTGGATGGGGCTTGTTGGGCCCGATAGATCTATCTTTAGAGTTCGCGTCAATTAGGGTGTCTGTTCCCTAATTCTTAGATTACCAGACTTAATAAAAAGGGGCATATTCGATTTCGATCATTCAACCATATAATGTAGTTTCGATTACTTGTGTCTATTTCGTAAAACATTTATAAAAGCAGCGCATGTAATTCTCAGTCCCAAAAATATATATTGCAAAAGCATTTAAAAAGGGATTAATGAAACTCACGCATATAAATATTGTAAACCAGTTAATAAAGCATTTACATTATTCTCAGCCCAAAAACGTAAAGAGTAAAAAGGGAGCAAATAAAACTCACCTAATGTATTTTGTAGTGAAAATACATATGACGACATTGAACGAGTATAGGGTTGGCCTCGGATTCACGAACCTATATTATTTGTATATATATTAAAACGTATAATCGTAATTGACAAGTTTATGTATTATCATTAATTGTTATTTTAGTAATTTATATGTTTTATTAATAACTAAATTAACTATATTTATTTTATATACTTTATTTATTATGAAAATATTAATGTTATTATGTGATATGTACTAAATATATTCTTATATAGCTATTTATTTGGTAGAATAATATAAGTAACAATTTGTATCTTTTTATGATAATATTAATATTAATAATAATTAGATTTTTAGTAATGATATTGATATTAATAGTTTTGATAATAATAATAAAAGTAATGATAATAATAATGATAAGATAAAATGTTAGTTTTTATAAAAATAATACTTTTAATAATAATGGTGATTTTTATAGTAATGATGATTTTATAGTAATGATATAGATAATACCTGTTAATAATAATAATAATAATAAATGATTGTTTTTAATTCAAAGGGAAATCTTGTTATAATATAAAATTTTCAGTGCAAATGTAAATCTTGATACTAATAATAATAAGAATGATAATAATACTAATAATACTAATCATACTTATGATAATACTGACAACATTAGTAATAATACGTATGTTAATAATTATACTAATACTTATGCAATGATGCTAATATTAATACTAATGAAATTAGTAATAAATTGTGTTATTTTTATAATAACACTAATAATGATAATAATAATCATAATAATGATAATACTTGTATCAATAGTAATTATGATAATAATACTAGTACTACCAAATGATAATATTTAGTAAAATCAAAAAAACATAATAATATTAATCCTATTATTTATTAACATAATAACAATTATTAATAATAATATCAATAATACCAATAATATTTATAATAATAATAATAACAATAGAAGTAATCTTAGTATGAAAACTACCTCATTAGGCTTTTTTTAAAAAAAATGTCTCTGCCTAGTCTCGAACCCGTGACCTCCCACTACTACACCAACACCCTTAACCATTACTCCAATTCTGTCCTTCTGTTAACATACTCAACCCATTTAATTATACACCATATTATTTTAGTTCTTCCTCTAACCCATTTCATAATCATGTTATCATTTTAATCATCACCATAATCCTCCACGACCTCACCATCACAGCCCATCATTCATCATTATTATCTATCATCAATCGTGTACAAGTAGAAACCCAGTCGAAGCCTACTCATTCAAAAGAATTGTTACTAGCCCGGGTTAAAAATCAATAGCCCATTCCGAATTTATTAATAAGCCCAACAGCAAAACCCTTTAATTTCGAACATGAATAAAAACGCTAGTTTCACAAGTCCATTAACATATAACCAAAACAAGCCCAATAAAAGAAAAATCAAATCCAACCTGTCTTAAAGAAAGAAAGAAAACGTCGGTGTCTTAATCAAGTTGTAGCAGCCTTCTTTGACCACCGTAGCAATAGTATCGAACAAGAGATGGTTGTGGGAGCTGTCGAACATAAACATATAATGATAGAAGATAACGTGGGTGTCGAAGAAGGAGTGTTTTGGGTTTGAAACTGACCAGAAAAATAACAACAATAATATCATACTTCTTTGAATCATGTCATCATCATCATCTTTACTCGAACATCATCATTATCCTTCATTCACAGTTTAAGATAAAAACAGAAACTGCAGCAGTAAAAGGGAATCGAAGATGTGATGTTGGTATTTGGTTTAACCAAGAAAAAAAATAAAAGAACTGTAGTAGATGGTGGCTGCAGTTGGTGATTGTTCATGGGACATAAACGTTTTTATAGAAACTGCAGTTACCGGTAACTATTATCGATGGTTGCAGGTGAATGTACAGCAGCCTGATTATGGTAACTTAAGGTGGTGATCTTGTGGTGTCGATGATGGTGGTGGATTATGGTAACCGGAGTTGAAGATCGATGGTGGAAAGAGAAAAAGGTGGTTTGTAGTGTGGTGTATGTTGGTTCCCGGAGGAGATTGAGTGTTGATCGACAATGGCGGATTAGGTGGGTTTGCTTGCGGTTGTCGAGTGTAGGGAGGGTGAAGATGATCATATTTGATCACGAACTAAAAATATATATGTGTATGTCTTCGTGTGGATGTATGTCCATATGATTCTGTATATAATAGAAAAATGTGGTTCATTGAATCTCAAAAAAAAATATAACATAAATCTAAGTAGTAACTGATATATTACGTAGTGGGGTTTTTGTGATTAGAGTGTTTGTTGGTTTTCATATGTGTGTGTGCATATAATATATCTATATTCAGTGTTAGTGGGTATATATATAATTTATGAGTTGGTATAATATCAAGTGGGATGTGGGATCCCTTGTTTGTAAAACGTCTGCCAAAGAAAAGAAAGAAAAATAATACGCCAATGATTCAAGTCATCTTCCATCATCCATGTTACTTTAAAAAAACAAAAAATAATTGAACGTCCCTTTTTCTAAATCTATTTCTGTCGACCAATAACTTCATGTGGTCCCACATGATTTATTTAAAAAAAAAACGTGGTTGGCCATACTTGAAAAGTATAACACATGGCAAAGCAAATTTTGGATCCTTATCTTTATATATAATTTGCATTTTTAATATATATATATATATATATATATATATATATATATATATATATATATATATATATATATATATATATATATATATATATATATATATATATATATATATAGTGGTTGTGTGCTGAATTATGTATAGTTATAAATTGTGTAAGGTGAGAAAAATGTAAAGTGCCAGTTGGATGTTTGAATATAATAGCGTGTGTGTATTAGTAATATTATTTTTATGTGTGTAGTATAAACAAGTTTACAAAATGTGAAATGTCTTATTATTAATTAATATAATGTCATATGTGATTGAATAAAATTAAATATGTGTTGTTAAGTATCATGTGGTGAAGTAATGTATTTCAATTTATTATATACATACATATCTATATATACACATATCTATTTTACAATTTTATTGCCCGTGAATCGTCGGGAATAGTCAAAGGGTAATTAAACATATGAACATAGTTCCAAAGTTTTCGAGACTAAATATTACAGATTTTTCTTATCGTATCGGAAACACATAAAGATTAAGTTTAAATTTGGTCGAATATTCCCGGGTCGTCACAGTACCTACCCGTTAAAGAAATTTCGTCCCGAAATTTAAGTGAGGTGGTCATGGCTAACAATAAAAATGTTTTCATGCCGAATCTGAGTTGATAAATAGAGTTTTATCAATATTGGTTAATATAGATAAAAAGATTTGATTATGTGAAACGTACGAGTGAAGTTCTCACAAAAGATTGAGATAAAGATTTAACTTTTGATGTAGTCACGTTTGAATTTAGAAAATAAGGTGCGTCTTAGCTTTTGATGTCGTCTTGGTTGAATTCCGAAATTCAATGGATTTAAAGAAAATCTTCGAAATCTAAAAGATTTAATTCTTCAGCGAGTAAGGAAGTTAAGATCTCTATAATTAAATACGGTGATCTGTCTCGATTACTCTGTCTGATATTTTCATTATAAATTAAGCTCTTTCGTTCCATTATTCTCACCATTCCTATACTTTCTTTCTTAGTTCATACATCTAAAATATTGTGAAAATGCTTAATCCAGTTCTAATCTTTGATATTTTTCTAATTATCATTTCTGTCATCCTTCTTTTCGCTCTTCCACCAGAAAAATCTGTTTACTTCTACCATCGCCTTGGGGTGATACTATTCTTAATTATACCGTGTCTTTATATTGTTATTCGTATTAATATCCACGATTTGTAATTTATATGTTGTTATCGGGTCTTATATCTTCCCTTATACTTCGAAGTCCTTGCTTCTTTTTCTATAGTCATTGTCATCCCCAGTTAATACTCCTCCCTATTTGCTATGATTTATACTCCAATTTCTATTTCGGAGCTTTGTCCCTACGTTTCTTCTTCTTGCGATTGGGCATCTCTTATAATGGTCCAGGATTCGCAGATACAAGTTTCAGAATGAACGTTGTTAATGTTCTAAGAAAGAAACGGTAATAGCACAATTTGACTTGTCAAATTACCAGAATTCAAAGAAAGATAGGACTATCAAGAAAAATATGTTCTTGATATGTTTATAGATTAGACATAACGTAAGAGTCGTGTAACATGGCATATGATGACGTTATGATCTGTGAATCATCACATTCCATTTAGAAACTCAGCATGACTTACTGTAATATAATCACGTTGATCAAGTGTCATTATTTTATACTAACTCATGCATCAGTTCCCAATATTACTTCAATAACATTCATATTTAAGCTTGAAAGTTTACAGAATATAGAAACTAACAGTTTCTATATGATGTAACACTGATAGCACGATGAGATTAATGATTTCAGATAAGAACAGTTATGAAAATATCTTCAGAAATATGGAGAATATTTATAATGAAAGATACGATGATACCTTGAAATTTCTAATATCGAAGGATGGTGAAGAAAATTTATCCGTAAGGGTTTAGATTCGGAAGCAAGGTATTCGCTAAAGATTTCATCAGAAACAGAATCATCAGATTCTTTAAATACAGAGTGTGGTCCTTGTATTTGCCTTGGTCTCCTTCGTGGTTAGCTCAATCCGTATTCCAGTTTCAATTTTTCTGAGCTTTTCCAACATACTATTCTTTATCATTAAACTTCCGACGATTAAGGTCATTTACGATTGTCTACAGTTTCTGCTGCTTCATTCAGCTTTTTCAATATTCAGAGTATTGATTTGTGACTGAGTGCTTTTCAGAATTTCAGAATGAAAGATCATAATTCTAAGAGATAAATGTCATACATATAACTGTTGATGTAGATATGATATGAGATTTCAAAATACTGATTTTCAAATTCTCGGTAATTAGAATGGCAATTCTCGTTATAAGACGTGAATGAGTATATGATAGAGTTTCAATGAGTATAAAGATTTTTCAGAAAGTCAAAGATCAATGGAGTTGCTAGCAAGTTTACTTCTAATGTGGTGGAATATAAACAGTTCCCTGGTAACGATGACGAAAGGTAAACTTATATATCAAAGTTATAATAAGGTTTATTCAAATGAAAAGTTGAAATTGGTTTGCTGAAGCTGTGACATAATTGGCTACTTTGAAAAGAAATTTCATGGTTATTTTCGGTAATAGCAATGCCGAAGGAGCTAGCACAGATGCGTGTTAAACGTTTACTCAGGTTCCGAGTATTTTTCAGGTGCATAACTATATGCATAAATCTTTTCTTCCGTGGATAAAGTGCAGTTGGTTCATCCTTTCGATTGAGGTGTTTTCAAGAATCATGAAAGATTTTTGAACGTAGATTGTAATCGTCAAGATACAAATGAGATTTGAGATGAAATCAAGTGGCAAACTTGAAGAATTGTTTAGTTTCATATATTATAATCAATATTTTAATTCATTTTAATTGTCCAATGTTATTAGTCCACAGTCGATAGTCCACAGTTTACAGTCAAATATTTCATATATAGCTTAATATATAATATTCGAATTAATTAATACGTATCGTGACCCGTGTACATGTCTCAGACTCGATCACAACTCAAAGTATATATATTATTTGAGAATCAACCTCAACCCTGTATAGCTAACTCCCGCATTACTGCATATAGAGTGTCTATGGTTATTCCAAATAATATATACAGATGCGTCGATATGATATGTCAAAACCTTGTATACGTGTCCCGATATTTAAAGGGCGTAAAATAAATAACAGAAATTAAATGACGATAAATTAAATTGCGTTAAAATGTAATACGGAATTAGCAGTTTGCTGGGAACAGTTAACTAGGAACAGTTAGCGTGGATTCCTAACAGAATTTCTCATAATTAATTTGTTTGTTTCTAACACTTTTTATTTTGTCCAATGTTTTCTTCATTATGCCACTTGTTTTCATCCAAGACTATCTAATATATGGAATGATGAACCCAAGGATTCTCAACTTAATATTATCCAAAATATATTAAATACATAATATTGAATCCAATTAAACTTTATATTATAAATTAAATATATACAATATATAATTATTTAATAATATTTAATATTATTAAGTTAATATTATTACAATATATTCAATGGTGGCAATTATCAGTACTAATTAATATATAATAGTTGGAAACATATATATATTAATTACCGAATGCACTAAAATATTACTTATTAGCGCAACAAGGAGTTTTAAAAGAGGGAAATTTAAAGGATGAAATACCCAAAGGATCGAAGAAGCATCTTAATATTCGGGAAGACGGAACCCGGTATAGGGCTGAAAGGATTTGGGTACCAAAATTTGGAGATATGAGAGAAATGGTACTTAGGGAAGCTCATAAAACCAGATACTCAATACATCCTGGAACGGGGAAGATGTACAAGGATCTCAAGAAACATTTTTGGTGGCCGGGTATGAAAGCCGATGTTGCTAAATACGTAGGAGAATGTTTGACGTGTTCTAAGGTCAAAGCTGAGCATCAGAAACCATCAGGTCTACTTCAACAACCCGAAATCCCGGAATGGAAATGGGAAAACATTACCATGGATTTCATCACTAAATTGCCAAGGACTGCAAGTGGTTTTGATACTATTTGGGTAATAGTTGACCGTCTCTCCAAATCAGCACACTTCTTGCCAATAAGAGAAGATGACAAGATGGAGAAGTTAGCACGACTGTATTTGAAGGAAGTCATCTCCAGACATGGAATACCAATCTCTATTATCTCTGATAGGGATGGCAGATTTATTTCAAGATTCTGGCAGACATTACAGCAAGCATTAGGAACTCGTCTAGACATGAGTACTGCCTATCATCCACAAACTGATGGGCAGAGCGAAAGGACGATACAAACGCTTGAAGACATGCTACGAGCATGTGTTATTGATTTCGGAAACAGTTGGGATCGACATCTACCGTTAGCAGAATTTTCCTACAACAACAGCTACCATTCAAGCATTGAGATGGCGCCGTTTGAAGCACTTTATGGTAGAAAGTGCAGGTCTCCGATTTGTTGGAGTGAAGTGGGGGATAGACAGATTACGGGTCCGGAGATTATACAAGAAACTACCGAGAAGATCATCCAAATTCAACAACGGTTGAAAACCGCCCAAAGTCGACAAAAGAGCTACGCTGACATTAAAAGAAAAGATATAGAATTTGAAATTGGAGAGATGGTCATGCTTAAAGTTGCACCTTGGAAAGGCGTTGTTCGATTTGGTAAACGAGGGAAATTAAATCCAAGGTATATTGGACCATTCAAGATTATTGATCGTATCGGACCAGTAGCTTACCGACTAGAGTTACCTCAACAACTCGCGGCTGTACATAACACTTTCCACGTCTCGAATTTAAAGAAATGTTTTTCTAAAGAAGATCTCACTATTCCGTTAGATGAAATCCAAATCAACGAAAAACTTCAATTCATCGAAGAACCCGTCGAAATAATGGATCGTGAGGTTAAAAGACTTAAGCAAAACAAGATACCAATTGTTAAAGTTCGATGGAATGCTCGTAGAGGACCTGAGTTCACCTGGGAGCGTGAAGATCAGATGAAGAAGAAATACCCGCATCTATTTCCAGAAGATTCGTCAACACCTTCAACAGCTTAAAATTTCGGGACGAAATTTATTTAACGGGTAGGTACTGTAGTGACCCGAACTTTTCCATGTTTATATATATTAATTGAGATTGATATTTACATGATTAAATGTTTCCAACATGTTAAGCAATCAAACTTGTTAAGACTTGATTAATTGAAATAGGTTTCATATAGACAATTGACCACCCAAGTTCACCGGTGATTCACGAACGTTAAAACTTGTAAAAACTATATGATGACATATATATGGTTATATATATAGTTAACATTATATTATGATAAGTAAACATATCATTAAGTATATTAACAATGAACTACATATGTAAAAACAAGACTACTAACTTAATGATTTTGAAGCGAGACATATATGTAACGATTATCGTTGTAACGACATTTAATGTATATATATCATATTAAGAGATATTCGTACATCATAATATCATGATAATATAATAATTTAAAATCTCTTTTGATATTATAAACATTGGGTTAACAACATTTAACAAGATCGTTAACCTAAAGGTTTCAAAACAACATTTACATGTAACGACTAACGATGACTTAACGACTCAGTTAAAATGTATATACATGTAGTGTTTTAATATGTATTTATACACTTTTGAAAGACTTCAATACACTTATCAAAATACTTCTACTTAACAAAAATGCTTACAATTACATCCTCGTTCAGTTTCATCAACAATTCTACTCGTATGCACCCGTATTCGTACTCGTACAATACACAGCTTTTAGATGTATGTACTATTGGTATATACACTCCAATGATCAGCTCTTAGCAGCCCATGTGAGTCACCTAACACATGTGGGAACCATCATTTGGCAACTAGCATGAAATATCTCATAAAATTACAAAAATATGAGTAATCATTCATGACTTATTTACATGAAAACAAAATTACATATCCTTTATATCTAATCCATACACCAACGACCAAAAACACCTACAAACACTTTCATTCTTCAATTTTATTCATCTAATTGATCTCTCTCAAGTTCTATCTTCAAGTTCTAAGTGTTCTTCATAAACTCCAAAAGTTCTAGTTTCATAAAATCAAGAATACTTTCAAGTTTGCTAGCTCACTTCCAATCTTGTAAGGTGATCATCCAACCTCAAGAAATCTTTGTTTCTTACAGTAGGTTATCATTCTAATACAAGGTAATAATCATATTCAAACTTTGGTTCAATTTCTATAACTATAACAATCTTATTTCAAGTGATGATCTTACTTGAACTTGTTTTCGTGTCATGATTCTGCTTCAAGAACTTCGAGCCATCCAAGGATCCATTGAAGCTAGATCCATTTTTCTCTTTTCCAGTAGATTTATCCAAGGAACTTAAGGTAGTAATGATGTTCATAACATCATTCGATTCATACATATAAAGCTATCTTATTCGAAGGTTTAAATTTGTAATCACTAGAACATAGTTTAGTTAATTCTAAACTTGTTCGCAAACAAAAGTTAATCCTTCTAACTTGACTTTTAAAATCAACTAAACACATGTTCTATATCTATATGATATGCTAACTTAATGATTTAAAACCTGGAAACACGAAAAACACTGTAAAACCGAATTTACGCCGTCGTAGTAACACCGCGGGCTGTTTTGGGTTAGTTAATTAAAAACTATGATAAACTTTGATTTTAAAGTTGTTATTCTGAGAAAATGATTTTTATTATGAACATGAAACTATATCCAAAAATTATGATTAAACTCAAAGTGGAAGTATGTTTTCTAAAATGGTCATCTAGACGTCGTTCTTTCGACTGAAATGACTACCTTTACAAAAATGACTTGTAACTTATTTTTCCGACTACAAACCTATACTTTTCTGTTTAGATTCATAAAATAGAGTTCAATATGAAACCATATCAATTTGATTCACTCAAAACGGATTTAAAATGAAGAAGTTATGGGTAAAACAAGATTGGATAATTTTTCTCATTTTAGCTACGTGAAAATTGGTAACAAATCTATTCCAACCATAACTTAATCAACTTGTGTTGTATATTATGTAATCTTGAGATACCATAGACACGTATACAATGTTTCGACCTATCATGTCGACACATCTATATATATTTCGGAACAACCATAGACACTCTATATGTGAATGTTGGAGTTAGCTATACAGGGTTGAGGTTGATTCCAAAATATATATAGTTTGAGTTGTGATCAATACTGAGATACGTATACACTGGGTCGTGGATTGATTCAAGATAATATTTATCGATTTATTTCTGTACATCTAACTGTGGACAACTAGTTGTAGGTTACTAACGAGGACAGCTGACTTAATAAACTTAAAACATCAAAATATATTAAAAGTGTTGTAAATATATTTTGAACATACTTTGATATATATGTATATATTGTTATAGGTTCGTGAATCAACCAGTGGCCAAGTCTTACTTCCCGACGAAGTAAAAATCTGTGAAAGTGAGTTATAGTCCCACTTTTAAAATCTAATATTTTTGGGATGAGAATACATGCAGGTTTTATAAATGATTTACAAAATAGACACAAGTACGTGAAACTACATTCTATGGTTGAATTATCGAAATCGAATATGCCCCTTTTTATTAAGTCTGGTAATCTAAGAATTAGGGAACAGACACCCTAATTGACGCGAATCCTAAAGATAGATCTATTGGGCCTAACAAACCCCATCCAAAGTACCGGATGCTTTAGTACTTCGAAATTTATATCATATCCGAAGGGTGTCCCGGAATGATGGGGATATTCTTAAATATGCATCTTGTTAATGTCGGTTACCAGGTGTTCACCATATGAATGATTTTTATCTCTATGTATGGGATGTGTATTGAAATATGAAATCTTGTGGTCTATTATTATGATTTGATAATATATAGGTTAAACCTATAACTCACCAACATTTTTTGTTGACATTTTAAGCATGTTTATTCTCAGGTGATTATTAAGAGCTTCCGCTATCGCATACTTAAATAAGGACGAGATTTGAAGTCCATGCTTGTATGATATTGTGTAAAAACTGCATTCAAGAAACTTTTTTTCGTTGTAACATATTTGTATTGTAAACCATTATGTAATGGTCGTGTGTAAACAGGATATTATAGATTATCATTATTTGATAATCTACGTAAAGCTTTTTAAACCTTTATTGATGAAATAAAGGTTATGGTTTGTTTTAAAATGAATGCAATCTTTGAAAAACGTCTCATATAGAGGTCAAAACCTCGCAACGAAATCAATTAATATGGAACGTTTTTAAAAACGTCAACAAAAATGTTGGTGAGTTATAGGTTTAACCTATATATATCAAATCGTAACAATAGACCACAAGATTTCATATTTCAATACACATCCCATACATAGAGATAAAAATCATTCATATGGTGAACACCTGGTAACCGACAATAACAAGATGCATATATAAGAATATCCCCATCATTCCGGGACACCCTTCGGATATGATATAAATTTCGAAGTACTAAAGCATCCGGTACTTTGGATGGGGTTTGTTAGGCCCAATAGATCTATCTTTAGGATTCGCGTCAATTAGGGTGTCTGTTCCCTAATTCTTAGATTACCAGACTTAATAAAAAGGGGCATATTCGATTTCGATAATTCAACCATAGAATGTAGTTTCACGTACTTGTGTCTATTTTGTAAATCATTTATAAAACCTGCATGTATTCTCATCCCAAAAATATTAGATTTTGAAAGTGGGACTATAACTCACTTTCACAGATTTTTACTTCGTCGGGAAGTAAGACTTGGCCACTGGTTGATTCACGAACCTATAACAATATATACATATATATCAAAGTATGTTCAAAATATATTTACAACACTTTTAATATATTTTGATGTTTTAAGTTTATTAAGTCAGCTGTCCTCGTTAGTAACCTACAACTAGTTGTCCACAGTTAGATGTACAGAAATAAATCGATAAATATTATCTTGAATCAATCCACGACCCAGTGTATACGTATCTCAGTATTGATCACAACTCAAACTATATATATTTTGGAATCAACCTCAACCCTGTATAGCTAACTCCAACATTCACATATAGAGTGTCTATGGTTGTTCCGAAATATATATAGATGTGTCGACATGATAGGTCGAAACATTGTATACGTGTCTATGGTATCTCAAGATTACATAATATATAATACAAGTTGATTAAGTTATGGTTGGAATAGATTTGTTACCAATTTTCACGTAGCTAAAATGAGAAAAATTATCCAATCTTGTTTTACCCATAACTTCTTCATTTTAAATCCGTTTTGAGTGAATCAAATTGCTATGGTTTCATATTGAACTCTATTTTATGAATCTAAACAAAAAAAGTATAGGTTTATAGTCGGAAAAATAAGTTACAAGTCGTTTTTGTAAAGGTAGTCATTTCAGTCGAAAGAACGACGTCTAGATGACCATTTTAGAAAACATACTTCCACTTTGAGTTTAACCATAATTTTTGGATATAGTTTCATGTTCATAATAAAAATCATTTTCTCAGAATAACAACTTTTAAATCAAAGTTTATCATAGTTTTTAATTAACTAACCCAAAACAGCCCGCGGTGTTACTACGACGGCGTAAATCCGGTTTTATGGTGTTTTTCGTGTTTCCAGGTTTTAAATCATTAAGTTAGCATATCATATAGATATAGAACATGTGTTTAGTTGATTTTAAAAGTCAAGTTAGAAGGATTAACTTTTGTTTGCGAACAAGTTTAGAATTAACTAAACTATGTTCTAGTGATTACAAGTTTAAACCTTCGAATAAGATAGCTTTATATGTATGAATTGAATGATGTTATGAACATCATTACTACCTTAAGTTCCTTGGATGAACCTACTGGAAAAGATAAAAATGGATCTAGCTTCAATGGATCCTTGGATGGCTCAAAGTTCTTGAAGCAAAATCATGACACGAAAACAAGTTCAAGTAAGATCATCACTTGAAATAAGATTGTTATAGTTATAGAAATTGAACCAAAGTTTGAATATGATTATTACCTTGTATTAGAATGATAACCTACTGTAAGAAACAAAGATTTCTTGAGGTTGGATGATCACCTTACAAGATTGGAAGTGAGCTAGCAAACTTGAAAGTATTCTTGATTTTATGAAACTAGAACTTTTGGAATTTATGAAGAACACTTAGAACTTGAAGATAGAACTTGAGAGAGTTCAATTAGATGAAGAAAATTGAAGAATGAAAGTGTTTGTAGGTGTTTTTGGTCGTTGGTGTATGGATTAGATATAAAGGATATGTAATTTTGTTTTCATGTAAATAAGTCATGAATGATTACTCATATTTTTGTAATCTTATGAGATATTTCATGCTAGTTGCCAAATGATGGTTCCCACATGTGTTAGGTGACTCACATGGGCTGCTAAGAGCTGATCATTGGAGTGTATATACCAATAGTACATACATCTAAAAGCTGTGTATTGTACGAGTACGAATACGGGTGCATACGAGTAGAATTGTTGATGAAACTGAACGAGAATGTAATTGTAAGCATTTTTGTTAAGTAGAAGTATTTTGATAAGTGTATTGAAGTCTTTCAAAAGTGTATAAATACATATTAAAACACTACATGTATATACATTTTAACTGAGTCGTTAAGTCATCGTTAGTCGTTACATGTAAGTGTTGTTTTGAAACCTTTAGGTTAACGATCTTGTTAAATGTTGTTAACCCAATGTTTATAATAACAAAAGAGATTTTAAATTATTATATTATTATGATATTATGATGTACGAATATCTCTTAATATGATATATATACATTAAATGTCGTTACAACGATAAACGTTACATATATGTCTCGTTTCAAAATCATTAAGTTAGTAGTCTTGTTTTTACATATGTAGTTCATTGTTAATATAATTAATGATATGTTTACTTATCATAATATCATGTTAACTATATATATAACCATATATATGTCATCATATAGTTTTTTACAAGTTTTAACGTTCGTGAATCACCGGTCAACTTGGGTGGTCAATTGTCTATATGAAACCTATTTCAATTAATCAAGTCTTAACAAGTTTGATTGCTTAACATGTTGGAAACATTTAATCATGTAAACATCAATCTCAGTTAATATATATAAACATGGAAAAGTTCGGGTCACTACAGTACCTACCCGTTAAATAAATTTCGCCCCGAAATTTTAAGCTGTTGAAGGTGTTGACGAATCTTCTGGAAATAGATGCGGGTATTTCTTCTTCATCTGATCTTCACGCTCCCAGGTGAACTCGGGTCCTCTACGAGCATTCCATCGAACCTTAACAATTGGTATCTTGTTTTGCTTAAGTCTTTTAACCTCACGATCCATTATTTCGACGGGTTCTTCGATGAATTGAAGTTTTTCGTTGATTTGGATTTCATCTAACGGAATAGTGAGATCTTCTTTAGCAAAACATTTCTTTAAATTCGAGACGTGGAAAGTGTTATGTACAGCCGCGAGTTGTTGAGGTAACTCTAGTCGGTAAGCTACTGGTCCGACACGATCAATAATCTTGAATGGTCCAATATACCTTGGATTTAATTTCCCTCGTTTACCAAATCGAACAACGCCTTTCCAAGGTGCAACTTTAAGCATGACCATCTCTCCAATTTCAAATTCTATATCTTTTCTTTTAATGTCAGCGTAGCTCTTTTGTCGACTTTGGGCGGTTTTCAACCGTTGTTGAATTTGGATGATCTTCTCGGTAGTTTCTTGTATAATCTCCGGACCCGTAATCTGTCTATCCCCCACTTCACTCCAACAAATCGGAGACCTGCACTTTCTACCATAAAGTGCTTCAAACGGCGCCATCTCAATGCTTGAATGGTAGCTGTTGTTGTAGGAAAATTCTGCTAACGGTAGATGTCGATCCCAACTGTTTCCGAAATCAATAACACAAGCTCGTAGCATGTCTTCAAGCGTTTGTATCGTCCTTTCGCTCTGCCCATCAGTTTGTGGATGATAGGCAGTACTCATGTCTAGACGAGTTCCTAATGCTTGCTGTAATGTCTGCCAGAATCTTGAAATAAATCTGCCATCCCTATCAGAGATAATAGAGATTGGTATTCCATGTCTGGAGATGACTTCCTTCAAATACAGTCGTGCTAACTTCTCCATCTTGTCATCTTCTCTTATTGGTAGGAAGTGTGCGGATTTGGTGAGACGATCAACTATTACCCAAATAGTATCAAAACCACTTGCAGTCCTTGGCAATTTAGTGATGAAATCCATGGTAATGTTTTCCCATTTCCATTCCGGGATTTCGGGTTGTTGAAGTAGACCTGATGGTTTCTGATGCTCAGCTTTGACCTTAGAACACGTCAAACATTCTCCTACGTATTTAGCAACATCGGCTTTCATACCCGGCCACCAAAAATGTTTCTTGAGATCCTTGTACATCTTCCCCGTTCCAGGATGTATTGAGTATCTGGTTTTATGAGCTTCTCTAAGTACCATTTCTCTCATATCTCCAAATTTTGGTACCCAAATCCTTTCAGCCCTATACCGGCTTCCGTCTTCCCGAATATTAAGATGCTTCTCCGATCCTTTGGGTATTTCATCCTTTAAATTTCCCTCTTTTAAAACTCCTTGTTGCGCCTCCTTTATTTGAGTAGTAATGTTATTATGAATCATTATATTCATAGATTTTACTCGAATGGGTTCTCTGTCCTTCCTGCTCAAGGCATCGGCTACCACATTTGCCTTCCCCGGGTGGTAACGAATCTCAAAGTCGTAATCATTCAATAATTCAATCCACCTACGCTGCCTCATATTCAGTTGTTTCTGATTAAATATGTGTTGAAGACTTTTGTGGTCGGTATATATAATACTTTTGACCCCATATAAGTAGTGCCTCCAAGTCTTTAATGCAAAAACAACCGCGCCTAATTCCAAATCATGCGTCGTATAATTTTGTTCGTGAATCTTCAATTGTCTAGACGCATAAGCAATCACCTTCGTTCGTTGCATTAATACACAACCGAGACCTTGCTTTGATGCATCACAATAAATCACAAAATCATCATTCCCTTCAGGCAATGACAATATAGGTGCCGTAGTTAGCTTTTTCTTCAATAACTGAAACGCTTTCTCTTGTTCATCATTCCATTCAAATTTCTTCCCTTTATGCGTTAATGCAGTCAAGGGTTTTGCTATTCTGGAAAAGTCTTGGATGAACCTTCTGTAGTAACCAGCTAGTCCTAAAAACTGGCGTATGTGTTTCGGAGTTTTCGGGGTTTCCCACTTTTCAACAGTTTCTATCTTTGCCGGATCCACCTTAATACCTTCTTTGTTCACTATGTGACCGAGGAATTGAACTTCTTCCAACCAAAATGCACACTTTGAAAACTTAGCGTACAATTCTTCCTTTCTCAATACTTCTAACACCTTTCTCAAATGTTCACCGTGTTCTTGGTCATTCTTTGAGTAAATAAGTATGTCATCAATGAAAACAATGACAAACTTGTCAAGGTATGGTCCACACACTCGGTTCATAAGGTCCATGAACACAGCTGGTGCATTAGTTAAACCAAACGGCATGACCATAAACTCGTAATGACCGTAACGTGTTCTGAAAGCAGTCTTTGGAATATCATCTTCTTTCACCCGCATTTGATGATACCCGGAACGTAAGTCAATCTTTGAATAAACAGACGAGCCTTGTAGTTGATCAAATAAGTCGTCGATTCTCGGTAGTGGGTAGCGGTTCTTGATGGTAAGTTTGTTCAACTCTCGGTAGTCGATACACAACCTGAATGTACCATCTTTCTTCTTGACAAACAAAACAGGAGCTCCCCACGGTGATGTGCTTGGTCGAATGAAACCACGCTCTAAAAGTTCTTGTAATTGGCTTTGCAGTTCTTTCATCTCGCTGGGTGCGAGTCTGTAAGGAGCACGAGCTATTGGTGCAGCTCCTGGTACAAGATCTATTTGAAATTCAACGGATCGATGTGGGGGTAATCCCGGTAATTCTTTCGGAAATACATCGGGAAATTCTTTTGCAATGGGAACATCATTGATGCTCTTTTCTTCAGTTTGTACTTTCTCGACGTGTGCTAGAACAGCATAGCAACCTTTTCTTATTAGTTTTTGTGCCTTCAAATTACTAATAAGATGTAGCTTCGTGTTGCCCTTTTCTCCGTACACCATTAAGGGTTTTCCTTTTTCTCGTATAATGCGAATTGCATTTTTGTAACAAACGATCTCTGCTTTCACTTCTTTCAACCAGTCCATACCGATTATCACATCAAAACTCCCTAACTCTACTGGTATTAAATCAATCTTAAATGTTTCGCTAACCAGTTTAATTTCTCGATTCCGACATATATTATCTGCTGAAATTAATTTACCATTTGCTAATTCGAGTAAAAATTTACTATCCAAAGGCGTCAATGGACAACTTAATTTAGCACAAAAATCTCTACTCATATAGCTTCTATCCGCACCCGAATCAAATAAAACGTAAGCAGATTTATTGTCAATAAGAAACGTACCCGTAACAAGCTCCGGGTCTTCCTGTGCCTCTACCGCATTAATATTGAAAACTCTTCCACGGCCTTGTCCATTCGTGTTCTCCTGGTTCGGGCAATTTCTAATAATGTGGCCTGGTTTTCCACATTTATAACAAACTACATTGGCATAACTTGCTCCGACACTACTTGCTCCGCCATTACTCGTTCCGACACCATTTGTTCCTTTCGTTCTATTAACCCCTGGTCCGTAGACCTCACACTTCGCCGCGCTATGACCATTTCTTTTACACTTGTTGCAAAATTTGGTGCAGAACCCCGAGTGATTCTTTTCACACCTTTGGCATAGCTGCTTCTGATTGTTGTTGTTGTTACGGTTATTATTGTTGTTGGGATGATTGTTGTAGTTGCTGTTGTTGTTGTTGTTGTTGTTGTTGGGCCGTTTGTTGTAGTTGCGATTGATGTTGCGATTGTTGGGATAATTGTTGCGATTATTGTTGTAATTGCTGTTGTTGTATTGGTGATTCTTATCACCGTTTTCCTCCCACTTTCTTTTGACTTGCTTCACATTGGCCTCTTCAGCAGTCTGTTCTTTAATTCTTTCTTCAATCTGGTTCACTAGTTTGTGAGCCATTCTACATGCCTGTTGTATGGAGGCGGGCTCGTGTGAACTTATATCTTCTTGGATTCTTTCCGGTAATCCTTTCACAAACGCGTCGATCTTCTCTTCCTCATCTTCGAATGCTCCCGGACACAATAGGCACAATTCTGTGAATCGTCTTTCATACGTGGTAATATCAAATCCTTGGGTTCGTAACCCTCTTAGTTCTGTCTTGAGCTTATTGAACTTGGACTTCGTGATTCATAAAATAAAGGTTAGAATAAATTAGTTAACTTATAGCATATATACGTAATTTTGATTGTTGTACTAATTATTATTTATCTAATTAGTTATCACATTGTAAATTAAGTTATTATAATATTAATATATATTTACAATATTATAATTATTGGAGTATAAATCATAGCAAATAGGGAGGAGTATTAACTGGGGATGACAATGACTATAGAAAAAGAAGCAAGGACTTCGAAGTATAAGGGAAGATATAAGACCCGATAACAACATATAAATTACAAATCGTGGATATTAATACGAATAACAATATAAAGACACGGTATAATTAAGAATAGTATCACCCCAAGGCGATGGTAGAAGTAAACAGATTTTTCTGGTGGAAGAGCGAAAAGAAGGATGACAGAAATGATAATTAGAAAAATATCAAAGATTAGAACTGGATTAAGCATTTTCACAATATTTTAGATGTATGAACTAAGAAAGAAAGTATAGGAATGGTGAGAATAATGGAACGAAAGAGCTTAATTTATAATGAAAATATCAGACAGAGTAATCGAGACAGATCACCGTATTTAATTATAGAGATCTTAACTTCCTTACTCGCTGAAGAATTAAATCTTTTAGATTTCGAAGATTTTCTTTAAATCCATTGAATTTCGGAATTCAACCAAGACGACATCAAAAGCTAAGACGCACCTTATTTTCTAAATTCAAACGTGACTACATCAAAAGTTAAATCTTTATCTCAATCTTTTGTGAGAACTTCACTCGTACGTTTCACATAATCAAATCTTTTTATCTATATTAACCAATATTGATAAAACTCTATTTATCAACTCAGATTCGGCATGAAAACATTTTTATTGTTAGCCATGACCACCTCACTTAAATTTCGGGACGAAATTTCTTTAACGGGTAGGTACTGTGACGACCCGGGAATATTCGACCAAATTTAAACTTAATCTTTATGTGTTTCCGATACGATAAGAAAAATCTGTAATATTTAGTCTCGAAAACTTTGGAACTATGTTCATATGTTTAATTACCCTTTGACTATTCCCGACGATTCACGGGCAATAAAATTGTAAAATAGATATGTGTATATATAGATATGTATGTATATAATAAATTGAAATACATTACTTCACCACATGATACTTAACAACACATATTTAATTTTATTCAATCACATATGACATTATATTAATTAATAATAAGACATTTCACATTTTGTAAACTTGTTTATACTACACACATAAAAATAATATTACTAATACACACACGCTATTATATTCAAACATCCAACTGGCACTTTACATTTTTCTCACCTTACACAATTTATAACTATACATAATTCAGCACACAACCACTATATATATATATATATATATATATATATATTTATATATATATATATATATATATATATATATATATATATATATATATATATATATATATATATATATATATATATATATATATATATATATATTAAAAATGCAAATTATATATAAAGATAAGGATCCAAAATTTGCTTTGCCATGTGTTATACTTTTCAAGTATGGCCAACCACGTTTTTTTTTTAAATAAATCATGTGGGACCACATGAAGTTATTGGTCGACAGAAATAGATTTAGAAAAAGGGACGTTCAATTATTTTTTGTTTTTTTAAAGTAACATGGATGATGGAAGATGACTTGAATCATTGGCGTATTATTTTTCTTTCTTTTCTTTGGCAGACGTTTTACAAACAAGGGATCCCACATCCCACTTGATATTATACCAACTCATAAATTATATATATACCCACTAACACTGAATATAGATATATTATATGCACACACACATATGAAAACCAACAAACACTCTAATCACAAAAACCCCACTACGTAATATATCAGTTACTACTTAGATTTATGTTATATTTTTTTTTGAGATTCAATGAACCACATTTTTCTATTATATACAGAATCATATGGACATACATCCACACGAAGACATACACATATATATTTTTAGTTCGTGATCAAATATGATCATCTTCACCCTCCCTACACTCGACAACCGCAAGCAAACCCACCTAATCCGCCATTGTCGATCAACACTCAATCTCCTCCGGGAACCAACATACACCACACTACAAACCACCTTTTTCTCTTTCCACCATCGATCTTCAACTCCGGTTACCATAATCCACCACCATCATCGACACCACAAGATCACCACCTTAAGTTACCATAATCAGGCTGCTGTACATTCACCTGCAACCATCGATAATAGTTACCGGTAACTGCAGTTTCTATAAAAACGTTTATGTCCCATGAACAATCACCAACTGCAGCCACCATCTACTACAGTTCTTTTATTTTTTTTCTTGGTTAAACCAAATACCAACATCACATCTTCGATTCCCTTTTACTGCTGCAGTTTCTGTTTTTATCTTAAACTGTGAATGAAGGATAATGATGATGTTCGAGTAAAGATGATGATGATGACATGATTCAAAGAAGTATGATATTATTGTTGTTATTTTTCTGGTCAGTTTCAAACCCAAAACACTCCTTCTTCGACACCCACGTTATCTTCTATCATTATATGTTTATGTTCGACAGCTCCCACAACCATCTCTTGTTCGATACTATTGCTACGGTGGTCAAAGAAGGCTGCTACAACTTGATTAAGACACCGACGTTTTCTTTCTTTCTTTAAGACAGGTTGGATTTGATTTTTCTTTTATTGGGCTTGTTTTGGTTATATGTTAATGGACTTGTGAAACTAGCGTTTTTATTCATGTTCGAAATTAAAGGGTTTTGCTGTTGGGCTTATTAATAAATTCGGAATGGGCTATTGATTTTTAACCCGGGCTAGTAACAATTCTTTTGAATGAGTAGGCTTCGACTGGGTTTCTACTTGTACACGATTGATGATAGATAATAATGATGAATGATGGGCTGTGATGGTGAGGTCGTGGAGGATTATGGTGATGATTAAAATGATAACATGATTATGAAATGGGTTAGAGGAAGAACTAAAATAATATGGTGTATAATTAAATGGGTTGAGTATGTTAACAGAAGGACAGAATTGGAGTAATGGTTAAGGGTGTTGGTGTAGTAGTGGGAGGTCACGGGTTCGAGACTAGGCAGAGACATTTTTTTTAAAAAAAGCCTAATGAGGTAGTTTTCATACTAAGATTACTTCTATTGTTATTATTATTATTATAAATATTATTGGTATTATTGATATTATTATTAATAATTGTTATTATGTTAATAAATAATAGGATTAATATTATTATGTTTTTTTGATTTTACTAAATATTATCATTTGGTAGTACTAGTATTATTATCATAATTACTATTGATACAAGTATTATCATTATTATGATTATTATTATCATTATTAGTGTTATTATAAAAATAACACAATTTATTACTAATTTCATTAGTATTAATATTAGCATCATTGCATAAGTATTAGTATAATTATTAACATACGTATTATTACTAATGTTGTCAGTATTATCATAAGTATGATTAGTATTATTAGTATTATTATCATTCTTATTATTATTAGTATCAAGATTTACATTTGCACTGAAAATTTTATATTATAACAAGATTTCCCTTTGAATTAAAAACAATCATTTATTATTATTATTATTATTAACAGGTATTATCTATATCATTACTATAAAATCATCATTACTATAAAAATCACCATTATTATTAAAAGTATTATTTTTATAAAAACTAACATTTTATCTTATCATTATTATTATCATTACTTTTATTATTATTATCAAAACTATTAATATCAATATCATTACTAAAAATCTAATTATTATTAATATTAATATTATCATAAAAAGATACAAATTGTTACTTATATTATTCTACCAAATAAATAGCTATATAAGAATATATTTAGTACATATCACATAATAACATTAATATTTTCATAATAAATAAAGTATATAAAATAAATATAGTTAATTTAGTTATTAATAAAACATATAAATTACTAAAATAACAATTAATGATAATACATAAACTTGTCAATTACGATTATACGTTTTAATATATATACAAATAATATAGGTTCGTGAATCCGAGGCCAACCCTATACTCGTTCAATGTCGTCATATGTATTTTCACTACAAAATACATTAGGTGAGTTTTATTTGCTCCCTTTTTACTCTTTACGTTTTTGGGCTGAGAATAATGTAAATGCTTTATTAACTGGTTTACAATATTTATATGCGTGAGTTTCATTAATCCCTTTTTAAATGCTTTTGCAATATATATTTTTGGGACTGAGAATTACATGCGCTGCTTTTATAAATGTTTTACGAAATAGACACAAGTAATCGAAACTACATTATATGGTTGAATGATCGAAATCGAATATGCCCCTTTTTATTAAGTCTGGTAATCTAAGAATTAGGGAACAGACACCCTAATTGACGCGAACTCTAAAGATAGATCTATCGGGCCCAACAAGCCCCATCCAAAGTACCGGATGCTTTAGTACTTCGAAATTTATATCATGTCCGAAGGAGGATCCCGGAATGATGGGGATATTCTTATATGCATATTGTGAATGTCGGTTACCAGGTGTTCAATCCATATGAATGATTATTTTTGTCTCTATGCATGGGACGTATGTTTATGGGAAATGGAAATATGAAATCTTGTGGTCTATTAAAATTATGAAAATGATCGTTTATGATAAACTAATGAACTCACCAACCTTTTGGTTGACACTTTAAAGCATGTTTATTCTCAGGTATGAAAGAAATCTTCCGCTGTGCATTTGCTCATCTTAGAGATATTACTTGGAGTCATTCACGACATATTTCAAAAGACGTTGCATTCTAGTCGTTGAGTTCATCAAGATTATTATTAATTCAAATATAGTTAGATATATTATGAAATGATATGCATGTCGTCAACTTTCGATGAAATGAAAGTTTGTCTTTTCAAAAACGAATGCAATGTTTGTAAAATGTATCATATAGAGGTCAAGTACCTCGCGATGTAATCAACTGTTGTGAATCATTTTTAATCGATATGGACTTCGTCCGGATGGATTAGGACGGGTCTCTACAGTTGAACTTTAAATTATATCTTCTCGTGTGAACTTTAAATGATTCCTTACGTTGTCTATACATATAAACTCCGAAACACATACGCCAGTTTTTAGGACTAGCTGGTTACTACAGAAGGTTCATCCAAGACTTTTCCAGAATAGCAAAACCCTTGACTGCATTAACGCATAAAGGGAAGAAATTTGAATGGAATGATGAACAAGAGAAAGCGTTTCAGTTATTGAAGAAAAAGCTAACTACGGCACCTATATTGTCATTGCCTGAAGGGAATGATGATTTTGTGATTTATTGTGATGCATCAAAGCAAGGTCTCGGTTGTGTATTAATGCAACGAACGAAGGTGATTGCTTATGCGTCTAGACAATTGAAGATTCACGAACAAAATTATACGACGCATGATTTGGAATTAGGCGCGGTTGTTTTTGCATTAAAGACTTGGAGGCACTACTTATATGGGGTCAAAAGTATTATATATACCGACCACAAAAGTCTTCAACACATATTTAATCAGAAACAACTGAATATGAGGCAGCGTAGGTGGATTGAATTATTGAATGATTACGACTTTGAGATTCGTTACCACCCGGGGAAGGCAAATGTGGTAGCCGATGCCTTGAGCAGGAAGGACAGAGAACCCATTCGAGTAAAATCTATGAATATAATGATTCATAATAACATTACTACTCAAATAAAGGAGGCGCAACAAGGAGTTTTAAAAGAGGGAAATTTAAAGGATGAAATACCCAAAGGATCGGAGAAGCATCTTAATATTTGGGAAGACGGAACCCGGTATAGGGCTGAAAGGATTTGGGTACCAAAATTTGGAGATATGAGAGAAATGGTACTTAGAGAAGCTCATAAAACCAGATACTCAATACATCCTGGAACGGGGAAGATGTACAAGGATCTCAAGAAACATTTTTGGTGGCCGGGTATGAAAACCGATGTTGCTAAATACGTAGGAGAATGTTTGACGTGTTCTAAGGTCAAAGCTGAGCATCAGAAACCATCAGGTCTACTTCAACAACCCGAAATCCCGGAATGGAAATGGGAAAACATTACCATGGATTTCATCACTAAATTGCCAAGGACTGCAAGTGGTTTTGATACTATTTGGGTAATAGTTGACCGTCTCACCAAATCAGCACACTTTTTGCCAATAAGAGAAGATGACAAGATGGAGAAGTTAGCACGACTGTATTTGAAGGAAGTCATCTCCAGACATGGAATACCAATCTCTATTATCTCTGATAGGGATGGCAGATTTATTTCAAGATTCTGGCAGACATTACAGCAAGCATTAGGAACTCGTCTAGACATGAGTACTGCCTATCATCCACAAACTGATGGGCAGAGCGAAAGGACGATACAAACGCTTGAAGACATGCTACGAGCATGTGTTATTGATTTCGGAAACAGTTGGGATCGACATCTACCGTTAGCAGAATTTTCCTACAACAACAGCTACCATTCAAGCATTGAGATGGCGCCGTTTGAAGCACTTTATGGTAGAAAGTGCAGGTCTCCGATTTGTTGGAGTGAAGTGGGGGATAGACAGATTACGGGTCCAGAGATTATACAAGAAACTACCGAGAAGATCATCCAAATTCAACAACGGTTGAAAACCGCCCAGAGTCGACAAAAGAGCTACGCTGACATTAAAAGAAAAGATATAGAATTTAAAATTGGAGAGATGGTCATGCTTAAAGTTGCACCTTGGAAAGGCGTTGTTCGATTTGGTAAACGAGGGAAATTAAATCCAAGGTATATTGGACCATTCAAGATTATTGATCGTGTCGGACCAGTAGCTTACCGACTAGAGTTACCTCAACAACTCGCGGCTGTACATAACACTTTCCACGTCTCGAATTTAAAGAAATGTTTTGCTAAAGAAGATCTCACTATTCCGTTAGATGAAATCCAAATCAACGAAAAACTTCAATTCATCGAAGAACCCGTCGAAATAATGGATCGTGAGGTTAAAAGACTTAAGCAAAACAAGATACCAATTGTTAAGGTTCGATGGAATGCTCGTAGAGGACCCGAGTTCACCTGGGAGCGTGAAGATCAGATGAAGAAGAAATACCCGCATCTATTTCCAGAAGATTCGTCAACACCTTCAACAGCTTAAAATTTCGGGACGAAATTTATTTAACGGGTAGGTACTGTAGTGACCCGAACTTTTCCATGTTTATATATATTAATTGAGATTGATATTTACATGATTAAATGTTTCCAACATGTTAAGCAATCAAACTTGTTAAGACTTGATTAATTGAAATATGTTTCATATAGACAATTGACCACCCAAGTTGACCGGTGATTCACGAACGTTAAAACTTGTAAAAACTATATGATGACATATATATGGATATATATATAGTTAACATGATACTATGATAAGTAAACATATCATTAAGTATATTAACAATGAACTACATATGTAAAAACAAGACTACTAACTTAATGATTTTTAAACGAGACATATATGTAACGATTATCGTTGTAAAGACATTTAATGTATATATATCATATTAAGAGATATTCATACATGATAATATCATGATAATATAATAATTTAAAATCTCATTTGATATTATAAACATTGGGTTAACAACATTTAACAAGATCGTTAACCTAAAGGTTTCAAAACAACACTTACATGTAACGACTAACGATGACTTAACGACTCAGTTAAAATGTATATACATGTAGTGTTTTAATATGTATTTATACACTTTTGAAAGACTTCAATACACTTATCAAAATACTTCTACTTAACAAAAATGCTTACAATTACATCCTCGTTCAGTTTCATCAACAATTCTACTCGTATGCACCCGTATTCGTACTCGTACAATACACAGCTTTTAGATGTATGTACTATTGGTATATACACTCCAATGATCAGCTCTTAGCAGCCCATGTGAGTCACCTAACACATGTGGGAACCATCATTTGGCAACTAGCATGAAATATCTCATAAAATTACAAAAATATGAGTAATCATTCATGACTTATTTACATGAAAACAAAATTACATATCCTTTATATCTAATCCATACACCAACGACCAAAAACACCTACAAACACTTTCATTCTTCAATTTTCTTCATCTAATTGATCTCTCTCAAGTTCTATCTTCAAGTTCTAAGTGTTCTTCATAAATTCCAAAAGTTATAGTTTCATAAAATCAAGAATACTTTCAAGTTTGCTAGCTCACTTCCAATCTTGTAAGGTGATCATCCAACCTCAAGAAATCTTTGTTTCTTACAGTAGGTTATCATTCTAATACAAGGTAATAATCATATTCAAACTTTGGTTCAATTTCTATAACTATAACAATCTTATTTCAAGTGATGATCTTACTTGAACTTGTTTTCGTGTCATGATTCTGCTTCAAGAACTTCGAGCCATCCAAGGATCCATTGAAGCTAGATCCATTTTTCTCTTTTCCAGTAGGTTTATCCAAGGAACTTAAGGCAGTAATGATGTTCATAACATCATTCAATTTATACATATAAAGCTATCTTATTCGAAGGTTTAAACTTGTATTCACTAGAACATAGTTTAGTTAATTCTAAACTTGTTCGCAAACAAAAGTTAATCCTTCTAACTTGACTTTTAAAATCAACTAAACACATGTTCTATATCTATATGATATGCTAACTTAATGATTTAAAACCTGGAAACACGAAAAACACCGTAAAACCGGATTTACGCCGTCGTAGTAACACCGCGGGCTGTTTTGGGTTAGTTAATTAAAAACTATGATAAACTTTGATTTTAAAGTTGTTATTCTGAGAAAATGATTTTTATTATGAACATGAAACTATATCCAAAAATTATGATTAAACTCAAAGTGGAAGTATGTTTTCTAAAATGGTCATCTAGACGTCGTTCTTTCGACTGAAATGACTACCTTTACAAAAATAACTTGTAACTTATTTTTCCGACTATAAACCTATACTTTTCTGTTTAGATTCATAAAATAGAGTTCAATATGAAACCATAGCAATTTGATTCACTCAAAACGGATTTAAAATGAAGAAGTTATGGGTAAAACAAGATTGGATAATTTTTCTCATTTTAGCTACGTGAAAATTGGTAACAAATCTATTCCAACCATAACTTAATCAACTTGTATTGTATATTATGTAATCTTGAGATACCATAGACACGTATACAATGTTTCGACCTATCATGTCGACACATCTATATATATTTCGGAACAACCATAGACACTCTATATGTGAATGTTGGAGTTAGCTATACAGGGTTGAGGTTGATTCCAAAATATATATAGTTTGAGTTGTGATCAATACTGAGATACGTATACACTGGGTCGTGGATTGATTCAAGATAATATTTATCGATTTATTTCTGCACATCTAACTGTGGACAACTAGTTGTAGGTTACTAACGAGGACAGCTGACTTAATAAACTAAAAAAATCAAAATATATTAAAAGTGTTGTAAATATATTTTGAACATACTTTGATATATATGTATATATTGTTATAGGTTCGTGAATTAACCAGTGGCCAAGTCTTACTTCCCGACGAAGTAAAAATCTGTTAAAGTGAGTTATAGTCCCACTTTTAAAATCTAATATTTTTGGGATGAGAATACATGCAGGTTTTATAAATGATTTACAAAATAGACACAAGTACGTGAAACTTCATTCTATGGTTGAATTATCGAAATCGAATATGCCCCTTTTTATTAAGTCTGGTAATCTAAGAATTAGGGAACAGACACCCTAATTGACGCGAATCCTAAAGATAGATCTATTGGGCCTAACAAACCCCATCCAAAGTACCGGATGCTTTAGTACTTCGAAATTTATATCATATCCGAAGGGTGTCCCGGAATGATGGGGATATTCTTATATATGCATCTTGTTAATGTCGGTTACCAGGTGTTCACCATATGAATGATTTTTATCTCTATGTATGGGATGTGTATTGAAATATGAACTCTTGTGGTCTATTATTATGATTTGATATATATAGGTTAAACCTATAACTCACCAACATTTTTGTTGACGTTTTAAGCATGTTTATTCTCAGGTGATTATTAAGAGCTTCCGCTGTCGCATACTTAAATAAGGACGAGATTTGGAGTCCATGCTTGTATGATATTGTGTAAAAACTGCATTCAAGAAACTTATTTTGTTGTAACATATTTGTATTGTAAACCATTATGTAATGGTCGTGTGTAAACAGGATATTTTAGATTATCATTATTTGATAATCTACGTAAAGCTTTTTAAAACCTTTATCTATGAAATAAAGGTTATGGTTTGTTTTAAAAATGAATGCAGTCTTTGAAAAACGTCTCATATAGAGGTCAAAACCTCGCAACGAAATCAATTAATATGGAACGTTTTTAATCAATAAGAACGGGACATTTCAGTCGTTCTTATTGATTAAAAACGTTCCATATTAATTGATTTCGTTGCGAGGTTTTGACCTCTATATGAGACGTTTTTCAAAGACTGCATTCATTTTTAAAACAAACCATAACCTTTATTTCATAAATAAAGGTTTAAAAAGCTTTACGTAGATTATCAAATAATGATAATCTAAAATATCCTGTTTACACACGACCATTACATAATGGTTTACAATACAAATATGTTACATCGAAATCAGTTTCTTGAATGCAGTTTTTACACAATATCATACAAACATGGACTCCAAATCTTGTCCTTATTTTAGTATGCAACAGCGGAAGCTCTTAATATTCACCTGAGAATAAACATGCTTTAAACATCAACAAAAATGTTGGTGAGTTATAGGTTTAACCTATATATATCAAATCGTAACAATAGACCACAAGATTTCATATTTCAATACACATCCCATACATAGAGATAAAAATCATTCATATGGTGAACACCTGGTAACCGACAATAACAAGATGCATATATAAGAATATCCCCATCATTCCGGGACACCCTTCGGATATGATATAAATTTCGAAGTACTAAAGCATCCGGTACTTTGGATGGGGTTTGTTAGGCCCAATAGATCTATCTTTAGGATTCGCGTCAATTAGGGTGTCTGTTCCCTAATTCTTAGATTACCAGACTTAATAAAAAGGGGCATATTCGATTTCGTTAATTCAACCATAGAATGTAGTTTCACGTACTTGTGTCTATTTTGTAAATCATTTATAAAACCTGCATGTATTCTCATCCCAAAAATATTAGATTTTAAAAGTGGGACTATAACTCACTTTCAGAGATTTTTACTTCGCCGGGAAGTAAGACTTGGCCACTGGTTGATTCACGAACCTATAACAATATATACATATATATCAAAGTATGTTCAAAATATATTTACAACACTTTTAATATATTTTGATGTTTTAAGTTTATTAAGTCAGCTGTCCTCGTTAGTAACCTACAACTAGTTGTCCACAGTTAGATGTACAGAAAAATAAATCGATAAATATTATCTTGAATCAATCCACGACCCAGTGTATACGTATCTCAGTATTGATCACAACTCAAACTATATATATTTTGGAATCAACCTCAACCCTGTATAGCTAACTCCAACATTCACATATAGAGTGTCTATGGTTGTTCCGAAATATATATAGATGTGTCGACATGATAGGTCGAAACATTGTATACGTGTCTATGGTATCTCAAGATTACATAATATACAATACAAGTTGATTAAGTTATGGTTGGAATAGATTTGTTACCAATTTTCACGTAGCTAAAATGAGAAAAATTATCCAATCTTGTTTTACCCATAACTTCTTCATTTTAAATCCGTTTTGAGTGAATCAAATTGCTATGGTTTCATATTGAACTCTATTTTATGAATCTAAACAGAAAAAGTATAGGTTTATAGTCGAAAAAATAAGTTACAAGTCGTTTTTGTAAAGGTAGTCATTTCAGTCGAAAGAACGACGTCTAGATGACCATTTTAGAAAACATACTTTCACTTTGAGTTTAACCATAATTTTTGGATATAGTTTCATGTTCATAATAAAAATCATTTTCTCAGAATAACAACTTTTAAATCAAAGTTTATCATAGTTTTTAATTAACTAACCCAAAACAGCCCGCGGTGTTACTACGACGGCGTAAATCCGGTTTTACGGTGTTTTCGTGTTTCCAGGTTTTAAATCATTAAGTTAGCATATCATATAGATATAGAACATGTGTTTAGTTGATTTTAAAAGTCAAGTTAGAAGGATTAACTTTTGTTTGCGAACAAGTTTAGAATTAACTAAACTATGTTCTAGTGATTACAAGTTTAAACCTTCGAATAAGATAGCTTTATATGTATGAATCGAATGATGTTATGAACATCATTACTACCTTAATTTCCTTGGATAAACCTACTGGAAAAGAGAAAAATGGATCTAGCTTCAATGGATCCTTGGATGGCTCGAAGTTCTTGAAGCAGAATCATGACACGAAAACAAGTTCAAGTAAGATCATCACTTGAAATAAGATTGTTATAGTTATAGAAATTGAACCAAAGTTTGAATATGATTATTACCTTGTATTAGAATGATAACCTACTGTAAGAAACAAAGATTTCTTGAGGTTGGATGATCACCTTACAAGATTGGAAGTGAGCTAGCAAACTTGAAAGTATTCTTGATTTTATGAAACTAGAACTTTTGGAATTTATGAAGAACACTTAGAACTTGAAGATAGAACTTGAGAGAGATCAATTAGATGAAGAAAATTGAAGAATAAAAGTGTTTGTAGGTGTTTTTGGTCGTTGGTGTATGGATTAGATATAAAGGATATGTAATTTTGTTTTCATGTAAATAAGTCATGAATGATTACTCATATTTTTGTAATTTTATGAGATATTTCATGCTAGTTGCCAAATGATGGTTCCCACATGTGTTAGGTGACTCACATGGGCTGCTAAGAGCTGATCATTGGAGTGTATATACCAATAGTACATACATCTAAAAGCTGTGTATTGTACGAGTACGAATACGGGTGCATACGAGTAGAATTGTTGATGAAACTGAACGAGGATGTAATTGTAAGCATTTTTGTTAAGTAGAAGTATTTTGATAAGTGTATTGAAGTCTTTCAAAAGTGTATAAATACATATTAAAACACTACATGTATATACATTTTAACTGAGTCGTTAAGTCATCGTTAGTCGTTACATGTAAATGTTGTTTTGAAACCTTTAGGTTAACGATCTTGTTAAATGTTGTTAACCCAATGTTTATAATATCAAAAGAGATTTTAAATTATTATATTATCATGATATTATGATGTACGAATATCTCTTAATATGATATATATACATTAAATGTCGTTACAACGATAATCGTTACACATATGTCTCGTTTCAAAATCATTAAGTTAGTAGTCTTGTTTTTACATATGTAGTTCATTGTTAATATACTTAATGATATGTTTAATTATCATAATATAATTTTAACTATATATATAACCATATATATGTCATCATATAGTTTTTACAAGTTTTAACGTTCGTGAATCACCGGTCAACTTGGGTGGTCAATTGTCTATATGAAACCTATTTCAATTAATCAAGTCTTAACAAGTTTGATTGCTTAACATGTTGGAAACATTTAATCATGTAAATATCAATCTCAATTAATATATATAAACATGGAAAAGTTCGGGTCACTACAGTACCTACCCGTTAAATAAATTTCGTCCCGAAATTTTAAGCTGTTGAAGGTGTTGACGAATCTTCTGGAAATAGATGCGGGTATTTCTTCTTCATCTGATCTTCACGCTCCCAGGTGAACTCGGGTCCTCTACGAGCATTCCATCGAACCTTAACAATTGGTATCTTGTTTTGCTTAAGTCTTTTAACCTCACGATCCATTATTTCGACGGGTTCTTCGATGAATTGAAGTTTTTCGTTGATTTGGATTTCATCTAACGGAATAGTGAGATCTTCTTTAGCAAAACATTTCTTTAAATTCGAGACGTGGAAAGTGTTATGTACAGCCGCGAGTTGTTGAGGTAACTCTAGTCGGTAAGCTACTGGTCCGACACGATCAATAATCTTGAATGGTCCAATATACCTTGGATTTAATTTCCCTCGTTTACCAAATCGAACAACGCCTTTCCAAGGTGCAACTTTAAGCATGACCATCTCTCCAATTTCAAATTCTATATCTTTTCTTTTAATGTCAGCGTAGCTCTTTTGTCGACTTTGGGCGGTTTTCAACCGTTGTTGAATTTGGATGATCTTCTCGGTAGTTTCTTGTATAATCTCCGGACCCGTAATCTGTCTATCCCCCACTTCACTCCAACAAATCGGAGACCTGCACTTTCTACCATAAAGTGCTTCAAATGGCGCCATCTCAATACTTGAATGGTAGCTGTTGTTGTAGGAAAATTCTGCTAACGGTAGATGTCGATCCCAACTGTTTCCGAAATCAATAACACATGCTCGTAGCATGTCTTCAAGCGTTTGTATCGTCCTTTCGCTCTGCCCATCAGTTTGTGGATGATAGGCAGTACTCATGTCTAGACGAGTTCCTAATGCTTGCTGTAATGTCTGCCAGAATCTTGAAATAAATCTGCCATCCCTATCAGAGATAATAGAGATTGGTATTCCATGTCTGGAGACGACTTCCTTCAAATACAGTCGTGCTAACTTCTCCATCTTGTCATCTTCTCTTATTGGTAGGAAGTGTGCTGATTTGGTGAGACGATCAACTATTACCCAAATAGTATCAAAACCACTTGCAGTCCTTGGCAATTTAGTGATGAAATCCATGGTAATGTTTTCCCATTTCCATTCCGGGATTTCGGGTTGTTGAAGTAGACCTGATGGTTTCTGATGCTCAGCTTTGACCTTAGAACACGTCAAACATTCTCCTACGTATTTAGCAACATCGGCTTTCATACCCGGCCACCAAAAATGTTTCTTGAGATCCTTGTACATCTTCCCCGTTCCAGGATGTATTGAGTATCTGGTTTTATGAGCTTCTCTAAGTACCATTTCTCTCATATCTCCAAATTTTGGTACCCAAATCCTTTCAGCCCTATACCGGGTTCCGTCTTCCCGAATATTAAGATGCTTCTCCGATCCTTTGGGTATTTCATCCTTTAAATTTCCCTCTTTTAAAACTCCTTGTTGCGCCTCCTTTATTTGAGTAGTAATGTTATTATGAATCATTATATTCATAGATTTTACTCGAATGGGTTCTCTATCCTTCCTGCTCAAGGCATCGGCTACCACATTTGCCTTCCCCGGGTGGTAACGAATCTCAAAATCGTAATCATTCAATAATTCAATCCACCTACGCTGCCTCATATTCAGTTGTTTCTGATTAAATATGTGTTGAAGACTTTTGTGGTCGGTATATATAATACTTTTGACCCCATATAAGTAGTGCCTCCAAGTCTTTAATGCAAAAACAACCGCGCCTAATTCCAAATCATGCGTCGTATAATTTTGTTCGTGAATCTTCAATTGTCTAGACGCATAAGCAATCACCTTCGTTCGTTGCATTAATACACAACCGAGACCTTGTTTTATAAATACAAGTTATTATGTGAGTTTCATTTGCTCCCCTTTTAAATGTTTTTGCAATATATATTTTTGGGACTGAGAATATATGCGATTTTAAAAATGTTTGACGCAATAGACACAAGTACCTTAACTGCATTCTATGATAGAATTATCTGGGATTGGGGTTGATATGAATGATTTTTATCTCTGCCGTTTGCGAAATGCCGGATTTTGAAATAGTTGATATGAATGATTTTTGGCACCGGATGGCCTATATTTTATAGACATGTGTTCAGCCGTGGGGGAGTAAAGACCGGCACAGAGGTTCTATATTTTGAAGGCACAAGTATTTAGCCGTGGGGTGTAAGACCGGCACAGATGGTTACTATTATATTTGGAATCCTCACCAGGTGTTCTTCATATGAATGATATTGTTCGTGTGCTGTTGGAATGGGACTTCTGCACGACTTTTATAATACTTAAAATCTTGTGGTCTATTAAAATGAAGAAATGAAATGATTACTATAAACTAATGAACTCACCAACCTTTTGGTTGACACTTTAAAGCATGTTTATTCTCAGGTTTAAAAGAAATCTTCCGCTGTGCATTAGCTCATTTTAAGGATATTACTTGGAGTCATTCATGACATATTTCAAAAGACGTTGCATTCGAGTCGTTGAAGTTCATTAGAGATTATTATTAAGTATATGACGGAATAGGTCATTTATAGATTAGATATTATGAAAAACCTCTATATGAGACGTTTTTCAAAGACTGCATTCATTTTTAAACAAACCATAACCTTTATTTCATCAATAAAGGTTTAAAACGCTTTACGTAGATTATCAAATAATGATAATCTAAAATATCCTGTTTACACACGACCATTACATAATGGTTTACAATACAAATATGTTACAACAAAATAAGTTTCTTGAATGCAGTTTTTACACAATATCATACAAGCATGGACTCCAAATCTTGTCCTTATTTAAGTATGTGACAGCGGAAGCTCTTAATAATCACCTGAGAATAAACATGCTTAAAACGTCAACAAAAATGTTGGTGAGTTATAGGTTTAACCTATATATATCAAATCGTAACAATAGACCACAAGATTTCATATTTCAATACACATCCCATACATAGAGATAAAAATCATTCATATGGTGAACACCTGGTAACCGACAATAACAAGATGCATATATAAGAATATCCCCATCATTCCGGGACACCCTTCGGATATGATATAAATTTCGAAGTACTAAAGCATCCGGTACTTTGGATGGGGTTTGTTAGGCCCAATAGATCTATCTTTAGGATTCGCGTCAATTAGGGTGTCTGTTCCCTAATTCTTAGATTACCAGACTTAATAAAAAGGGGCATATTCGATTTCGATAATTCAACCATAGAATGTAGTTTCACGTACTTGTGTCTATTTTGTAAATCATTTATAAAACCTGCATGTATTCTCATCCCAAAAATATTAGATTTTAAAAGTGGGACTATAACTCACTTTCACAGATTTTTACTTCGTCGGGAAGTAAGACTTGGCCACTGGTTGATTCACGAACCTATAACAATATATACATATATATCAAAGTATGTTCAAAATATATTTACAACACTTTTAATATTCACTACAAAACCAAAAATACCCGTATTGATTTTAAAAGTGGAATTCAGGTAATTCTGGATCCGTTGAAATCTTTAGAGAATATCTTGCTCCGAAGTCATGTTAAAATCTTGCGGAAAATCTTTCTCCATCAACCGTCGAACTTAGAAATTCCAAAATATCATCATCAATATCTTTGATATTTCTGAGGATATTTTCATAAATATTCTCGTCCGAAATTATATACCTCTTCGTGCTTCCTGTGTATCAATATATTGGAAACATTCAATAGAAAATATAGTACCGAAAAGCAGATTATGCGAAACTATGAAGAAAGCCGTGGATAAATCACAAAGAATAAGTTTGACTTCAAAGAATCCAAATAATTCAATGTCTGCTAAAGTCTATAGTGAATAACTTGCTCCTTACTCTAAACCCTTGCAGACAATAGTTTCTATCATCCTCTGATCTTAGATATTCTGAGATATTATCGTACCTTTCATTATAAATATCCTCCATATTTCTGGAGATATTTTTATAACTATTCTTATCTGAAATCATTAATCTTTTCGTGCTATCAGTATTACATCATATAGAAACTATAGTTTCTATATTCTGTAAATTTTCAAGCTTAAAATATGAATGTTATTGTAGTAATGATGGGAACTGATGCATGAGTTAGTATAATATAATGACACTTGATCAACGTGATTATATTACAGTAAGTCATGCTGAGTTTCTAAATGAAACGTGATGATTCACAGATCATAACGTCATCATGTGCCATGTTACATAACTCTTTCATCCTACTTAACTCCGTAACAAATCAAGAAAATGTATTCTTGATGGTTCTATCTTCCGTGATGTTGATAAATTTGAAAATCAAATCGTGCTATCACGTTCCTTCATGCTTAGAACATTATAATCATTCGAAACTCTATATCTATAAATTCTGGACCATTATTCGCTTGACTTGAAGTCGGGAAGAGAAAACAAAAGCATAGAGCTTTGAAATATAAGGGAGAATATAAAGTCCGATAACAACACATAAATTACAAACCGTGTATATCAATGTTTATCGCAACATAAAGACACGGGAGAATTAAAAACATTATAATTCCGAGGGCGAAGTAGAAGAAAGCAGATTCCTCTGGTGGAAGTTGGAAAAGGAGAATGATTGTTGCGATAGTAAGGATGAGGACAAGGATCAGAACTGGATTAATCATTTTCAGAATCTTTTGGATGTATGAACTAAGAAAGAAAGTATAAGAATGGTGAGAATAATGGAAAGGAAGAGCTTAATTTATACTGGAAATATCAGACGTAGTAATCGGGGCAGATCACTGTATTTAATTAAAGAGATCTTAATTTCCATAAATCCCGAAGAATCAGATTTTATAGATCTTCAAGATTTTCTTTAAATCCCTTAAATTCCGGAATTCAACCAAGGCAATGTCAAAAGTTAAGACGCGCCTTATTTTCTAAATTCAAACCTGACTACGTCAAAAGTTAAAAACAAATCTTTGTTTCTCATTTCATCCTTTTGTGAATAGCTTCATTTGCACTCTTCGAATAATCGAATTATTTTTATCCATATTACTCAATGATGATAAAACTCAAGTTATCAACTCATATTCGTCAGGAAAACATATTTATTGTTAGCTATGACGACCTCACTCAAATTTCGGGACGAAATTTCTTTAACGGGTAGGTACTGTGATGACCCGGGAATTTTCGACCAAATTTAAACATAATCTTATATGATTCGACTCGATAAGCAAAGTCTATTAAACCAAGTCTCATTATGTTTGAACTATTTCATGATAACATTTGACCTTTAACTATTTCCGACGATTCACGAACCTTTAATTGTAACTAAGAATGTAAATATAAATAATTATATATAAAACTAATTATATTAGTATTAATGAACTATTAAGTAATTTTGTTATTATAAAAGATAACATTTAATAACTAAAGATTTTCATTTTGAATATATATAGTATATTGTATATAAATGATTCAAACATATTTTACCAACGTTATCAAAATATTAAATGTACAATGTTATACTTTGTAGTTAATTGTTTAATATACATAATTAATCATCTACTCAACATTTAAAACATGATTTTATATATATGGTAGTATACATATATACATAAATATAACTATATATATATGATTTTATACATAATTATTATATTATGTATATGTAGAAATTTATATTTATAATATATCTATGATGAAATAATGTACTATTTTAATAAATATATATAATACTTACATATATAAAAAATTTATATTTTTCATAATTACATACATAAGTATAATATAATTAGTATGTAAATAAATATTATAATATATTTATATTAAAATGCATAAATATATAATATTCAGTATATGTTACAATACATATTACATAATTATTAAATATTACATAATAATAGATGATATTAATAAATTAAATTTAAATACAAATATAGTTGTTGTAGTAATGTTATTTGTATCGTCAAATATCAATATTTGTATTCATAATATCACTTTATATCATATAAAGATGAAATTGGATGTATAAATTAGATTATTATTACTAATATTATTATTATCGATAAAATATTAATATTATCATAATTAGTATGGTATTATTATTATTATTATTATTATATTATTATTATCATTTTTACAATTATTATTATCATTAATATTATATTTATCATTATTATTAATTTTATTAATATTATTAGATATTAATAGTATTGTTATTATATATTATTATTATTAATTAAAAAAAAACAGTAGGGATCTATATTATACGCGTGACCTCTGTATCCTTTATCTCTATTATTATTATTTTTTTTGTTTCTTTCCTGCTCCCAACTCGTGAACCTGTGTTGACATTTTCTCCATTTTTTATCAACCGATCTCTATTATTACAACATGATTATGTATAATTGCAAATCAAATAAAAAGGAAATCCAATGGGATTAAAGAGCACAGCGATATTTTTTTTTTCTTCTTCTCTGCACGTTCCAATTTTTTTTTTTCTCTTAATTCAATTTCGAATAAAGTTTCAAAATCTAAAAATGCAGAAAGGTTAGAAATCTTTCTTTGAATCTATCTGCAAAATCTCAACTCTCAAATCTTTATATCGATCTTGAATTTTGAAGTCAAAGTTTAGTTTAAAAAAAGTCAACAATTGTTCTTGAGACAAATTCGCGTTCGTGTATATGTTTCTGATCAAATTGACGATTCCAGTAGTTTTTATACATGTTTAGAAAACTATTTCGTGTTATAAACATTATCTATAATGTTATCTATTACGAAATCAATTTTTTTTGTTTTGTTCCAAGAACCGACGCTGCAGTAGGCCTTTAGTATTTTTTTTTTTATTATTTTAGAACCCAAATTATTATTTTTTCTGTAATGTTTTGAAGCTTTAAAGGGAACCCCGATTTTTTTTTTTTTTTTTGGTTATTGATGTTTTGTTGAATCCATGAGACTTGTGGAGAAGAAGAGGAATAGAAGAAAAACAGTTTATATATAAAATTTAAATTCGATATTAGTACAGAGAATCAGAATTGGTGGGATGGTCGAGAGTGTTTGCGTGTGAGCATGTGGTCACGAGATCGAGTCCAGAGGACGGTAGTTTCTTTCTTTTTTTTTTGAAACTCTTTTCATGTGAGGTAGTTTTCTTTTCTAATTTTATTATTGTTATTATATATTAATTATTATTAGTATTATTATTATTATTGTGATTGTTTTGATTGTTATTGTTATTGTTATTATTAGTATCATACTTGTTATCATATTTGAAAGTATTATAGACATTACTATTATTATTATGATAGGTATTAATAATATTATTATTAGTAATAAACTTATCATTTTAGTATTTTATCATCATTAGGATTATGATTATGATTATCATTATTATTATTATGAAGGAAATAAAAATATATTATTATCATCAATATTAGAATTTGTACCGGTTTATAAATAATAGTATCATCAGTACATTTACAATTAATAATATCATATTTATCAGTATCATCATTAATATTTACTAGTATTATTATGATTATCATTTATCATTTTATAAATATTAGAACCCTTATTATTAACATAAGTATGGTATTAGTATTAATATTATTTTAGAGTTATTATTATTAGTATCATTAACAGTTATCATTTTCATTTTTTTTACTATTAGTATTATCATTATTAATAAAATTATTATTATTATTAGTAAATCATTATTATCTAAATTATTATTTTAACAAATAAATCTTTTGTACACTATATATATACTTATGGTATATACTAGGATTGTATTAATAATTCACATAACAAACTAATAAAATTTCATAAATACAATACTAACCACAAATATATGTATATAAATATATTAATGTCACTATTTATATAAACGTAAATCATTATAGATATATATACATAAAATAGATATATATATATATATATATATATATATATATATATATATATATATAAAATATAACTTAAAATATAATATAAGTATACGTTTTAAAATAAAGGTTAGAATAAATTCTACAAAACTATAATATATAAATAATACATATTAATAAATGAAATTTTGTAACTTACATTATACGTATTAATATATACACAATTGATATAGGTTCGTGAATCCGAGGCCAACCCTGCATTGTTCAATGACGTCATATGTATTTTTACTACAAAATACAGTATCGTGAGTTTCATTTGTCTTTTTACCCTTTATACTTTTGGGCTGAGAATACATGCGCAACTTTTATAACTGTTTTACGAAATTGACACAAGTACGTGAAACTACATTCTATGGTTGGATTATCGAAGTCGAATATGCCCCTTTTTATTAAGTCTGGTAATCTAAGAATTAGGGAACAGACACCCTAATTGACGCGAATCCTAAAGATAGATCTATCGGGCCCAACAAGCCCCATCCAAAGTACCGGATGTTTTAGTACTTCGAAATTTATATCATGTCCGAAGGAGGATCCCGGAATGATGGGGATATTCTTATATATACATATTGTTAATGTCGGTTACCAGGTGTTCAATCCATATGAATGATATTTTTGTCTCTATGCATGGGACGTATGTTTATGAGAAATGGAAATCTGAAATCTTGTGGTCTATTAAAATGATGGAAACGATTGTTTAAGTTAAACTAATGAACTCACCAACCTTTTGGTTGACACTTTAAAGCATGTTTATTCTCAGGTACGAAAGAAATCTTCCGCTGTGTATTTGCTCATTTTATAGATATTACTTGGAGTCATTCATGGCATATTTCAAAAGACGTTGCATTCGAGTCGTCGAGTTCATCAAGATTATTATCAAGTCAATTATAGTTGGATATATTATGAAATGGTATGCATGCCTGTCAACTTTCGATGTAATGAAAGTTTGTCTTTTCAAAAACGAATGCAATGTTTGTAAAATGTATCATATAGAGGTCAAGTACCTCGCGATGTAATCAACTGTTGTGAATCGTTTATAATCGATATGGACTTCGTCCGGATGGATTAGGATGAAATGTCCCGTTCTTATTGATTAAAAACGTTCCATATTAATTGATTTCGTTGCGAGGTTTTGACCTCTATATGAGACGTTTTTCAAAGACTGCATTCATTTTTAAAACAAACCATAACCTTTATTTCATAAATAAAGGTTTAAAAAGCTTTACGTAGATTATCAAATAATGATAATCTAAAATATCCTGTTTACACACGACCATTACATAATGGTTTACAATACAAATATGTTACATCGAAATCAGTTTCTTGAATGCAGTTTTTACACAATATCATACAAACATGGACTCCAAATCTTGTCCTTATTTTAGTATGCAACAGCGGAAGCTCTTAATATTCACCTGAGAATAAACATGCTTTAAACATCAACAAAAATGTTGGTGAGTTATAGGTTTAACCTATATATATCAAATCGTAACAATAGACCACAAGATTTCATATTTCAATACACATCCCATACATAGAGATAAAAATCATTCATATGGTGAACACCTGGTAACCGACAATAACAAGATGCATATATAAGAATATCCCCATCATTCCGGGACACCCTTCGGATATGATATAAATTTCGAAGTACTAAAGCATCCGGTACTTTGGATGGGGTTTGTTAGGCCCAATAGATCTATCTTTAGGATTCGCGTCAATTAGGGTGTCTGTTCCCTAATTCTTAGATTACCAGACTTAATAAAAAGGGGCATATTCGATTTCAATAATTCAACCATAGAATGTAGTTTTATGTACTTGTGTCTATTTTGTAAATCATTTATAAAACTTGCATGTATTCTCATCCCAAAAATATTAGATTTTAAAAGTGGGACTATAACTCACTTTCAGAGATTTTTACTTCGCCGGGAAGTAAGACTTGGCCACTGGTTGATTCACGAACCTATAACAATATATACATATATATCAAAGTATGTTCAAAATATATTTACAACACTTTTAATATATTTTGATGTTTTAAGTTTATTAAGTCAGCTGTCCTCGTTAGTAACCTACAACTAGTTGTCCACAGTTAGATGTACAGAAAAATAAATCGATAAATATTATCTTGAATCAATCCACGACCCAGTGTATACGTATCTCAGTATTGATCACAACTCAAACTATATATATTTTGGAATCAACCTCAACCCTGTATAGCTAACTCCAACATTCACATATAGAGTGTCTATGGTTGTTCCGAAATATATATAGATGTGTCGACATGATAGGTCGAAACATTGTATACGTGTCTATGGTATCTCAAGATTACATAATATACAATACAAGTTGATTAAGTTATGGTTGGAATAGATTTGTTACCAATTTTCACGTAGCTAAAATGAGAAAAATTATCCAATCTTGTTTTACCCATAACTTCTTCATTTTAAATCCGTTTTGAGTGAATCAAATTGCTATGGTTTCATATTGAACTCTATTTTATGAATCTAAACAGAAAAAGTATAGGTTTATAGTCGAAAAAATAAGTTACAAGTCGTTTTTGTAAAGGTAGTCATTTCAGTCGAAAGAACGACGTCTAGATGACCATTTTAGAAAACATACTTTCACTTTGAGTTTAACCATAATTTTTGGATATAGTTTCATGTTCATAATAAAAATCATTTTCTCAGAATAACAACTTTTAAATCAAAGTTTATCATAGTTTTTAATTAACTAACCCAAAACAGCCCGCGGTGTTACTACGACGGCGTAAATCCGGTTTTACGGTGTTTTCGTGTTTCCAGGTTTTAAATCATTAAGTTAGCATATCATATAGATATAGAACATGTGTTTAGTTGATTTTAAAAGTCAAGTTAGAAGGATTAACTTTTGTTTGCGAACAAGTTTAGAATTAACTAAACTATGTTCTAGTGATTACAAGTTTAAACCTTCGAATAAGATAGCTTTATATGTATGAATCGAATGATGTTATGAACATCATTACTACCTTAATTTCCTTGGATAAACCTACTGGAAAAGAGAAAAATGGATCTAGCTTCAATGGATCCTTGGATGGCTCGAAGTTCTTGAAGCAGAATCATGACACGAAAACAAGTTCAAGTAAGATCATCACTTGAAATAAGATTGTTATAGTTATAGAAATTGAACCAAAGTTTGAATATGATTATTACCTTGTATTAGAATGATAACCTACTGTAAGAAACAAAGATTTCTTGAGGTTGGATGATCACCTTACAAGATTGGAAGTGAGCTAGCAAACTTGAAAGTATTCTTGATTTTATGAAACTAGAACTTTTGGAATTTATGAAGAACACTTAGAACTTGAAGATAGAACTTGAGAGAGATCAATTAGATGAAGAAAATTGAAGAATAAAAGTGTTTGTAGGTGTTTTTGGTCGTTGGTGTATGGATTAGATATAAAGGATATGTAATTTTGTTTTCATGTAAATAAGTCATGAATGATTACTCATATTTTTGTAATTTTATGAGATATTTCATGCTAGTTGCCAAATGATGGTTCCCACATGTGTTAGGTGACTCACATGGGCTGCTAAGAGCTGATCATTGGAGTGTATATACCAATAGTACATACATCTAAAAGCTGTGTATTGTACGAGTACGAATACGGGTGCATACGAGTAGAATTGTTGATGAAACTGAACGAGGATGTAATTGTAAGCATTTTTGTTAAGTAGAAGTATTTTGATAAGTGTATTGAAGTCTTTCAAAAGTGTATAAATACATATTAAAACACTACATGTATATACATTTTAACTGAGTCGTTAAGTCATCGTTAGTCGTTACATGTAAATGTTGTTTTGAAACCTTTAGGTTAACGATCTTGTTAAATGTTGTTAACCCAATGTTTATAATATCAAAAGAGATTTTAAATTATTATATTATCATGATATTATGATGTACGAATATCTCTTAATATGATATATATACATTAAATGTCGTTACAACGATAATCGTTACACATATGTCTCGTTTCAAAATCATTAAGTTAGTAGTCTTGTTTTTACATATGTAGTTCATTGTTAATATACTTAATGATATGTTTAATTATCATAATATAATTTTAACTATATATATAACCATATATATGTCATCATATAGTTTTTACAAGTTTTAACGTTCGTGAATCACCGGTCAACTTGGGTGGTCAATTGTCTATATGAAACCTATTTCAATTAATCAAGTCTTAACAAGTTTGATTGCTTAACATGTTGGAAACATTTAATCATGTAAATATCAATCTCAATTAATATATATAAACATGGAAAAGTTCGGGTCACTACAGTACCTACCCGTTAAATAAATTTCGTCCCGAAATTTTAAGCTGTTGAAGGTGTTGACGAATCTTCTGGAAATAGATGCGGGTATTTCTTCTTCATCTGATCTTCACGCTCCCAGGTGAACTCGGGTCCTCTACGAGCATTCCATCGAACCTTAACAATTGGTATCTTGTTTTGCTTAAGTCTTTTAACCTCACGATCCATTATTTCGACGGGTTCTTCGATGAATTGAAGTTTTTCGTTGATTTGGATTTCATCTAACGGAATAGTGAGATCTTCTTTAGCAAAACATTTCTTTAAATTCGAGACGTGGAAAGTGTTATGTACAGCCGCGAGTTGTTGAGGTAACTCTAGTCGGTAAGCTACTGGTCCGACACGATCAATAATCTTGAATGGTCCAATATACCTTGGATTTAATTTCCCTCGTTTACCAAATCGAACAACGCCTTTCCAAGGTGCAACTTTAAGCATGACCATCTCTCCAATTTCAAATTCTATATCTTTTCTTTTAATGTCAGCGTAGCTCTTTTGTCGACTTTGGGCGGTTTTCAACCGTTGTTGAATTTGGATGATCTTCTCGGTAGTTTCTTGTATAATCTCCGGACCCGTAATCTGTCTATCCCCCACTTCACTCCAACAAATCGGAGACCTGCACTTTCTACCATAAAGTGCTTCAAATGGCGCCATCTCAATACTTGAATGGTAGCTGTTGTTGTAGGAAAATTCTGCTAACGGTAGATGTCGATCCCAACTGTTTCCGAAATCAATAACACATGCTCGTAGCATGTCTTCAAGCGTTTGTATCGTCCCACTTTATATGAATGATTTTTAAGAATGCAATGTTTGTAAAATGTATCATATAGAGGTCAAGAACCTCGCGATGTAATCAACTATTGTTTAAAACTGGTGATTGCTAAGTTGTTGAGGTACTATAACTTTAAGTTGTATAAACTTATGGAATAAATCTAATATTGTATAACTTATTACATAGATTTTTTTGTAATGTTTGATTTAGCACGACTGTATTTGAAGGAAGTCATCTCCAGACATGGAATACCAATCTCTATTATCTCTGATAGGGATGGCAGATTTATTTCAAGATTCTGGCAGACATTACAGCAAGCATTAGGAACTCGTCTAGACATGAGTACTGCCTATCATCCACAAACTGATGGGCAGAGCGAAAGGACGATACAAACGCTTGAAGACATGCTACGAGCATGTGTTATTGATTTCGGAAACAGTTGGGATCGACATCTACCGTTAGCAGAATTTTCCTACAACAACAGCTACCATTCAAGCATTGAGATGGCGCCGTTTGAAGCACTTTATGGTAGAAAGTGCAGGTCTCCGATTTGTTGGAGTGAAGTGGGGGATAGACAGATTACGGGTCCGGAGATTATACAAGAAACTACCGAGAAGATCATCCAAATTCAACAACGGTTGAAAACCGCCCAAAGTCGACAAAAGAGCTACGCTGACATTAAAAGAAAAGATATAGAATTTGAAATTGGAGAGATGGTCATGCTTAAAGTTGCACCTTGGAAAGGCGTTGTTCGATTTGGTAAACGAGGGAAATTAAATCCAAGGTATATTGGACCATTCAAGATTATTGATCGTATCGGACCAGTAGCTTACCGACTAGAGTTACCTCAACAACTCGCGGCTGTACATAACACTTTCCACGTCTCGAATTTAAAGAAATGTTTTTCTAAAGAAGATCTCACTATTCCGTTAGATGAAATCCAAATCAACGAAAAACTTCAATTCATCGAAGAACCCGTCGAAATAATGGATCGTGAGGTTAAAAGACTTAAGCAAAACAAGATACCAATTGTTAAAGTTCGATGGAATGCTCGTAGAGGACCTGAGTTCACCTGGGAGCGTGAAGATCAGATGAAGAAGAAATACCCGCATCTATTTCCAGAAGATTCGTCAACACCTTCAACAGCTTAAAATTTCGGGACGAAATTTATTTAACGGGTAGGTACTGTAGTGACCCGAACTTTTCCATGTTTATATATATTAATTGAGATTGATATTTACATGATTAAATGTTTCCAACATGTTAAGCAATCAAACTTGTTAAGACTTGATTAATTGAAATAGGTTTCATATAGACAATTGACCACCCAAGTTCACCGGTGATTCACGAACGTTAAAACTTGTAAAAACTATATGATGACATATATATGGTTATATATATAGTTAACATTATATTATGATAAGTAAACATATCATTAAGTATATTAACAATGAACTACATATGTAAAAACAAGACTACTAACTTAATGATTTTGAAGCGAGACATATATGTAACGATTATCGTTGTAACGACATTTAATGTATATATATCATATTAAGAGATATTCGTACATCATAATATCATGATAATATAATAATTTAAAATCTCTTTTGATATTATAAACATTGGGTTAACAACATTTAACAAGATCGTTAACCTAAAGGTTTCAAAACAACATTTACATGTAACGACTAACGATGACTTAACGACTCAGTTAAAATGTATATACATGTAGTGTTTTAATATGTATTTATACACTTTTGAAAGACTTCAATACACTTATCAAAATACTTCTACTTAACAAAAATGCTTACAATTACATCCTCGTTCAGTTTCATCAACAATTCTACTCGTATGCACCCGTATTCGTACTCGTACAATACACAGCTTTTAGATGTATGTACTATTGGTATATACACTCCAATGATCAGCTCTTAGCAGCCCATGTGAGTCACCTAACACATGTGGGAACCATCATTTGGCAACTAGCATGAAATATCTCATAAAATTACAAAAATATGAGTAATCATTCATGACTTATTTACATGAAAACAAAATTACATATCCTTTATATCTAATCCATACACCAACGACCAAAAACACCTACAAACACTTTCATTCTTCAATTTTATTCATCTAATTGATCTCTCTCAAGTTCTATCTTCAAGTTCTAAGTGTTCTTCATAAACTCCAAAAGTTCTAGTTTCATAAAATCAAGAATACTTTCAAGTTTGCTAGCTCACTTCCAATCTTGTAAGGTGATCATCCAACCTCAAGAAATCTTTGTTTCTTACAGTAGGTTATCATTCTAATACAAGGTAATAATCATATTCAAACTTTGGTTCAATTTCTATAACTATAACAATCTTATTTCAAGTGATGATCTTACTTGAACTTGTTTTCGTGTCATGATTCTGCTTCAAGAACTTCGAGCCATCCAAGGATCCATTGAAGCTAGATCCATTTTTCTCTTTTCCAGTAGATTTATCCAAGGAACTTAAGGTAGTAATGATGTTCATAACATCATTCGATTCATACATATAAAGCTATCTTATTCGAAGGTTTAAATTTGTAATCACTAGAACATAGTTTAGTTAATTCTAAACTTGTTCGCAAACAAAAGTTAATCCTTCTAACTTGACTTTTAAAATCAACTAAACACATGTTCTATATCTATATGATATGCTAACTTAATGATTTAAAACCTGGAAACACGAAAAACACTGTAAAACCGAATTTACGCCGTCGTAGTAACACCGCGGGCTGTTTTGGGTTAGTTAATTAAAAACTATGATAAACTTTGATTTTAAAGTTGTTATTCTGAGAAAATGATTTTTATTATGAACATGAAACTATATCCAAAAATTATGATTAAACTCAAAGTGGAAGTATGTTTTCTAAAATGGTCATCTAGACGTCGTTCTTTCGACTGAAATGACTACCTTTACAAAAATGACTTGTAACTTATTTTTCCGACTACAAACCTATACTTTTCTGTTTAGATTCATAAAATAGAGTTCAATATGAAACCATATCAATTTGATTCACTCAAAACGGATTTAAAATGAAGAAGTTATGGGTAAAACAAGATTGGATAATTTTTCTCATTTTAGCTACGTGAAAATTGGTAACAAATCTATTCCAACCATAACTTAATCAACTTGTGTTGTATATTATGTAATCTTGAGATACCATAGACACGTATACAATGTTTCGACCTATCATGTCGACACATCTATATATATTTCGGAACAACCATAGACACTCTATATGTGAATGTTGGAGTTAGCTATACAGGGTTGAGGTTGATTCCAAAATATATATAGTTTGAGTTGTGATCAATACTGAGATACGTATACACTGGGTCGTGGATTGATTCAAGATAATATTTATCGATTTATTTCTGTACATCTAACTGTGGACAACTAGTTGTAGGTTACTAACGAGGACAGCTGACTTAATAAACTTAAAACATCAAAATATATTAAAAGTGTTGTAAATATATTTTGAACATACTTTGATATATATGTATATATTGTTATAGGTTCGTGAATCAACCAGTGGCCAAGTCTTACTTCCCGACGAAGTAAAAATCTGTGAAAGTGAGTTATAGTCCCACTTTTAAAATCTAATATTTTTGGGATGAGAATACATGCAGGTTTTATAAATGATTTACAAAATAGACACAAGTACGTGAAACTACATTCTATGGTTGAATTATCGAAATCGAATATGCCCCTTTTTATTAAGTCTGGTAATCTAAGAATTAGGGAACAGACACCCTAATTGACGCGAATCCTAAAGATAGATCTATTGGGCCTAACAAACCCCATCCAAAGTACCGGATGCTTTAGTACTTCGAAATTTATATCATATCCGAAGGGTGTCCCGGAATGATGGGGATATTCTTAAATATGCATCTTGTTAATGTCGGTTACCAGGTGTTCACCATATGAATGATTTTTATCTCTATGTATGGGATGTGTATTGAAATATGAAATCTTGTGGTCTATTATTATGATTTGATAATATATAGGTTAAACCTATAACTCACCAACATTTTTTGTTGACATTTTAAGCATGTTTATTCTCAGGTGATTATTAAGAGCTTCCGCTATCGCATACTTAAATAAGGACGAGATTTGAAGTCCATGCTTGTATGATATTGTGTAAAAACTGCATTCAAGAAACTTTTTTTCGTTGTAACATATTTGTATTGTAAACCATTATGTAATGGTCGTGTGTAAACAGGATATTATAGATTATCATTATTTGATAATCTACGTAAAGCTTTTTAAACCTTTATTGATGAAATAAAGGTTATGGTTTGTTTTAAAATGAATGCAATCTTTGAAAAACGTCTCATATAGAGGTCAAAACCTCGCAACGAAATCAATTAATATGGAACGTTTTTAATCAATAAGAGTAGAGACCCGTCCTAATCCATCCGGACGAAGTCCATATCGATTAAAAATGATTCACAACAGTTGATTACATCGCGAGGTACTTGACCTCTATATGATACATTTTACAAACATTGCATTCGTTTTTGAAAAGACAAACTTTCATTTCATCGAAAGTTGACGACATGCATATCATTTCATAATATATCTAACTATATTTGAATTAATAATAATCTTGATGAACTCAACGACTAGAATGCAACGTCTTTTGAAATATGTCGTGAATGACTCCAAGTAATATCTCTAAGATGAGCAAATGCACAGCGGAAGATTTCTTTCATACCTGAGAATAAACATGCTTTAAAGTGTCAACCAAAAGGTTGGTGAGTTCATTAGTTTATCATAAACGATCATTTTCATAATTTTAATAGACCACAAGATTTCATATTTCCATTTCCCATAAACATACGTCCCATGCATAGAGACAAAAATAATCATTCATATGGATTGAACACCTGGTAACCGACATTCACAATATGCATATAAGAATATCCCCATCATTCCGGGATCCTCCTTCGGACATGATATAAATTTCGAAGTACTAAAGCATCCGGTACTTTGGATGGGGCTTGTTGGGCCCGATAGATCTATCTTTAGAGTTCGCGTCAATTAGGGTGTCTGTTCCCTAATTCTTAGATTACCAGACTTAATAAAAAGGGGCATATTCGATTTCGATCATTCAACCATATAATGTAGTTTCGATTACTTGTGTCTATTTCGTAAAACATTTATAAAAGCAGCGCATGTAATTCTCAGTCCCAAAAATATATATTGCAAAAGCATTTAAAAAGGGATTAATGAAACTCACGCATATAAATATTGTAAACCAGTTAATAAAGCATTTACATTATTCTCAGTCCAAAAACGTAAAGAGTAAAAAGGGAGCAAATGAAACTCACCTAATGTATTTTGTAGTGAAAATACATATGACGACATTGAACGAGTATAGGGTTGGCCTCGGATTCACGAACCTATATTATTTGTATATATATTAAAACGTATAATCGTAATTGACAAGTTTATGTATTATCATTAATTGTTATTTTAGTAATTTATATGTTTTATTAATAACTAAATTAACTATATTTATTTTATATACTTTATTTATTATGAAAATATTAATGTTATTATGTGATATGTACTAAATATATTCTTATATAGCTATTTATTTGGTAGAATAATATAAGTAACAATTTGTATCTTTTTATGATAATATTAATATTAATAATAATTAGATTTTTAGTAATGATATTGATATTAATAGTTTTGATAATAATAATAAAAGTAATGATAATAATAATGATAAGATAAAATGTTAGTTTTTATAAAAATAATACTTTTAATAATAATGGTGATTTTTATAGTAATGATGATTTTATAGTAATGATATAGATAATACCTGTTAATAATAATAATAATAATAAATGATTGTTTTTAATTCAAAGGGAAATCTTGTTATAATATAAAATTTTCAGTGCAAATGTAAATCTTGATACTAATAATAATAAGAATGATAATAATACTAATAATACTAATCATACTTATGATAATACTGACAACATTAGTAATAATACGTATGTTAATAATTATACTAATACTTATGCAATGATGCTAATATTAATACTAATGAAATTAGTAATAAATTGTGTTATTTTTATAATAACACTAATAATGATAATAATAATCATAATAATGATAATACTTGTATCAATAGTAATTATGATAATAATACTAGTACTACCAAATGATAATATTTAGTAAAATCAAAAAAAAATAATAATATTAATCCTATTATTTATTAACATAATAACAATTATTAATAATAATATCAATAATACCAATAATATTTATAATAATAATAATAACAATAGAAGTAATCTTAGTATGAAAACTACCTCATTAGGCTTTTTTTAAAAAAAATGTCTCTGCCTAGTCTCGAACCCGTGACCTCCCACTACTACACCAACACCCTTAACCATTACTCCAATTCTGTCCTTCTGTTAACATACTCAACCCATTTAATTATACACCATATTATTTTAGTTCTTCCTCTAACCCATTTCATAATCATGTTATCATTTTAATCATCACCATAATCCTCCACGACCTCACCATCACAGCCCATCATTCATCATTATTATCTATCATCAATCGTGTACAAGTAGAAACCCAGTCGAAGCCTACTCATTCAAAAGAATTGTTACTAGCCCGGGTTAAAAATCAATAGCCCATTCCGAATTTATTAATAAGCCCAACAGCAAAACCCTTTAATTTCGAACATGAATAAAAACGCTAGTTTCACAAGTCCATTAACATATAACCAAAACAAGCCCAATAAAAGAAAAATCAAATCCAACCTGTCTTAAAGAAAGAAAGAAAACGTCGGTGTCTTAATCAAGTTGTAGCAGCCTTCTTTGACCACCGTAGCAATAGTATCGAACAAGAGATGGTTGTGGGAGCTGTCGAACATAAACATATAATGATAGAAGATAACGTGGGTGTCGAAGAAGGAGTGTTTTGGGTTTGAAACTGACCAGAAAAATAACAACAATAATATCATACTTCTTTGAATCATGTCATCATCATCATCTTTACTCGAACATCATCATTATCCTTCATTCACAGTTTAAGATAAAAACAGAAACTGCAGCAGTAAAAGGGAATCGAAGATGTGATGTTGGTATTTGGTTTAACCAAGAAAAAAAATAAAAGAACTGTAGTAGATGGTGGCTGCAGTTGGTGATTGTTCATGGGACATAAACGTTTTTATAGAAACTGCAGTTACCGGTAACTATTATCGATGGTTGCAGGTGAATGTACAGCAGCCTGATTATGGTAACTTAAGGTGGTGATCTTGTGGTGTCGATGATGGTGGTGGATTATGGTAACCGGAGTTGAAGATCGATGGTGGAAAGAGAAAAAGGTGGTTTGTAGTGTGGTGTATGTTGGTTCCCGGAGGAGATTGAGTGTTGATCGACAATGGCGGATTAGGTGGGTTTGCTTGCGGTTGTCGAGTGTAGGGAGGGTGAAGATGATCATATTTGATCACGAACTAAAAATATATATGTGTATGTCTTCGTGTGGATGTATGTCCATATGATTCTGTATATAATAGAAAAATGTGGTTCATTGAATCTCAAAAAAAAATATAACATAAATCTAAGTAGTAACTGATATATTACGTAGTGGGGTTTTTGTGATTAGAGTGTTTGTTGGTTTTCATATGTGTGTGTGCATATAATATATCTATATTCAGTGTTAGTGGGTATATATATAATTTATGAGTTGGTATAATATCAAGTGGGATGTGGGATCCCTTGTTTGTAAAACGTCTGCCAAAGAAAAGAAAGAAAAATAATACGCCAATGATTCAAGTCATCTTCCATCATCCATGTTACTTTAAAAAAACAAAAAATAATTGAACGTCCCTTTTTCTAAATCTATTTCTGTCGACCAATAACTTCATGTGGTCCCACATGATTTATTTAAAAAAAAACGTGGTTGGCCATACTTGAAAAGTATAACACATGGCAAAGCAAATTTTGGATCCTTATCTTTATATATAATTTGCATTTTTAATATATATATATATATATATATATATATATATATATATATATATATATATATATATATATATATATATATATATATATATATATATATATATATATATATATATATATATATATATATATATATATATATATATAGTGGTTGTGTGCTGAATTATGTATAGTTATAAATTGTGTAAGGTGAGAAAAATGTAAAGTGCCAGTTGGATGTTTGAATATAATAGCGTGTGTGTATTAGTAATATTATTTTTATGTGTGTAGTATAAACAAGTTTACAAAATGTGAAATGTCTTATTATTAATTAATATAATGTCATATGTGATTGAATAAAATTAAATATGTGTTGTTAAGTATCATGTGGTGAAGTAATGTATTTCAATTTATTATATACATACATATCTATATATACACATATCTATTTTACAATTTTATTGCCCGTGAATCGTCGGGAATAGTCAAAGGGTAATTAAACATATGAACATAGTTCCAAAGTTTTCGAGACTAAATATTACAGATTTTTCTTATCGTATCGGAAACACATAAAGATTAAGTTTAAATTTGGTCGAATATTCCCGGGTCGTCACAGTACCTACCCGTTAAAGAAATTTCGTCCCGAAATTTAAGTGAGGTGGTCATGGCTAACAATAAAAATGTTTTCATGCCGAATCTGAGTTGATAAATAGAGTTTTATCAATATTGGTTAATATAGATAAAAAGATTTGATTATGTGAAACGTACGAGTGAAGTTCTCACAAAAGATTGAGATAAAGATTTAACTTTTGATGTAGTCACGTTTGAATTTAGAAAATAAGGTGCGTCTTAGCTTTTGATGTCGTCTTGGTTGAATTCCGAAATTCAATGGATTTAAAGAAAATCTTCGAAATCTAAAAGATTTAATTCTTCAGCGAGTAAGGAAGTTAAGATCTCTATAATTAAATACGGTGATCTGTCTCGATTACTCTGTCTGATATTTTCATTATAAATTAAGCTCTTTCGTTCCATTATTCTCACCATTCCTATACTTTCTTTCTTAGTTCATACATCTAAAATATTGTGAAAATGCTTAATCCAGTTCTAATCTTTGATATTTTTCTAATTATCATTTCTGTCATCCTTCTTTTCGCTCTTCCACCAGAAAAATCTGTTTACTTCTACCATCGCCTTGGGGTGATACTATTCTTAATTATACCGTGTCTTTATATTGTTATTCGTATTAATATCCACGATTTGTAATTTATATGTTGTTATCGGGTCTTATATCTTCCCTTATACTTCGAAGTCCTTGCTTCTTTTTCTATAGTCATTGTCATCCCCAGTTAATACTCCTCCCTATTTGCTATGATTTATACTCCAATTTCTATTTCGGAGCTTTGTCCCTACGTTTCTTCTTCTTGCGATTGGGCATCTCTTATAATGGTCCAGGATTCGCAGATACAAGTTTCAGAATGAACGTTGTTAATGTTCTAAGAAAGAAACGGTAATAGCACAATTTGACTTGTCAAATTACCAGAATTCAAAGAAAGATAGGACTATCAAGAAAAATATGTTCTTGATATGTTTATAGATTAGACATAACGTAAGAGTCGTGTAACATGGCATATGATGACGTTATGATCTGTGAATCATCACATTCCATTTAGAAACTCAGCATGACTTACTGTAATATAATCACGTTGATCAAGTGTCATTATTTTATACTAACTCATGCATCAGTTCCCAATATTACTTCAATAACATTCATATTTAAGCTTGAAAGTTTACAGAATATAGAAACTAACAGTTTCTATATGATGTAACACTGATAGCACGATGAGATTAATGATTTCAGATAAGAACAGTTATGAAAATATCTTCAGAAATATGGAGAATATTTATAATGAAAGATACGATGATACCTTGAAATTTCTAATATCGAAGGATGGTGAAGAAAATTTATCCGTAAGGGTTTAGATTCGGAAGCAAGGTATTCGCTAAAGATTTCATCAGAAACAGAATCATCAGATTCTTTAAATACAGAGTGTGGTCCTTGTATTTGCCTTGGTCTCCTTCGTGGTTAGCTCAATCCGTATTCCAGTTTCAATTTTTCTGAGCTTTTCCAACATACTATTCTTTATCATTAAACTTCCGACGATTAAGGTCATTTACGATTGTCTACAGTTTCTGCTGCTTCATTCAGCTTTTTCAATATTCAGAGTATTGATTTGTGACTGAGTGCTTTTCAGAATTTCAGAATGAAAGATCATAATTCTAAGAGATAAATGTCATACATATAACTGTTGATGTAGATATGATATGAGATTTCAAAATACTGATTTTCAAATTCTCGGTAATTAGAATGGCAATTCTCGTTATAAGACGTGAATGAGTATATGATAGAGTTTCAATGAGTATATTATTTAAAATTATATGTGAATGAAATAATAATTTAATACCATTTAAAGAATATTAGTATAATATTATTAGTTCGTTAATATATACAAGATTTAAAATATTCATGGTATACAACTTATGGAAATAGATGCGGGTATTTCTTCTTCATCTGATCTTCACGCTCCCCGCAAAACTAAAGGATATGATTTTTATATGGAGAAGTTAGCACGACTGTATTTGAAGGAAGTCATCTCCAGACATGGAATACCAATCTCTATTATCTCTGATAGGGATGGCAGATTTATTTCAAGATTCTGGCAGACATTACAGCAAGCATTAGGAACTCGTCTAGACATGAGTACTGCCTATCATCCACAAACTGATGGGCAGAGCGAAAGGACGATACAAACGCTTGAAGACATGCTACGAGCTTGTGTTATTGATTTCGGAAACAGTTGGGATCGACATCTACCGTTAGCAGAATTTTCCTACAACAACAGCTACCATTCAAGCATTGAGATGGCGCCGTTTGAAGCACTTTATGGTAGAAAGTGCAGGTCTCCGATTTGTTGGAGTGAAGTGGGGGATAGACAGATTACGGGTCCGGAGATTATACAAGAAACTACCGAGAAGATCATCCAAATTCAACAACGGTTGAAAACCGCCCAAAGTCGACAAAAGAGCTACGCTGACATTAAAAGAAAAGATATAGAATTTGAAATTGGAGAGATGGTCATGCTTAAAGTTGCACCTTGGAAAGGCGTTGTTCGATTTGGTAAACGAGGGAAATTAAATCCAAGGTATATTGGACCATTCAAGATTATTGATCGTGTCGGACCAGTAGCTTACCGACTAGAGTTACCTCAACAACTCGCGGCTGTACATAACACTTTCCACGTCTCGAATTTAAAGAAATGTTTTGCTAAAGAAGATCTCACTATTCCGTTAGATGAAATCCAAATCAACGAAAAACTTCAATTCATCGAAGAACCCGTCGAAATAATGGATCGTGAGGTTAAAAGACTTAAGCAAAACAAGATACCAATTGTTAAGGTTCGATGGAATGCTCGTAGAGGACCCGAGTTCACCTGGGAGCGTGAAGATCAGATGAAGAAGAAATACCCGCATCTATTTCCAGAAGATTCGTCAACACCTTCAACAGCTTAAAATTTCGGGGCGAAATTTATTTAACGGGTAGGTACTGTAGTGACCCGAACTTTTCCATGTTTATATATATTAACTGAGATTGATGTTTACATGATTAAATGTTTCCAACATGTTAAGCAATCAAACTTGTTAAGACTTGATTAATTGAAATAGGTTTCATATAGACAATTGACCACCCAAGTTGACCGGTGATTCACGAACGTTAAAACTTGTAAAAAACTATATGATGACATATATATGGTTATATATATAGTTAACATGATATTATGATAAGTAAACATATCATTAATTATATTAACAATGAACTACATATGTAAAAACAAGACTACTAACTTAATGATTTTGAAACGAGACATATATGTAACGTTTATCGTTGTAACGACATTTAATGTATATATATCATATTAAGAGATATTCGTACATCATAATATCATAATAATATAATAATTTAAAATCTCTTTTGTTATTATAAACATTGGGTTAACAACATTTAACAAGATCGTTAACCTAAAGGTTTCAAAACAACACTTACATGTAACGACTAACGATGACTTAACGACTCAGTTAAAATGTATATACATGTAGTGTTTTAATATGTATTTATACACTTTTGAAAGACTTCAATACACTTATCAAAATACTTCTACTTAACAAAAATGCTTACAATTACATTCTCGTTCAGTTTCATCAACAATTCTACTCGTATGCACCCGTATTCGTACTCGTACAATACACAGCTTTTAGATGTATGTACTATTGGTATATACACTCCAATGATCAGCTCTTAGCAGCCCATGTGAGTCACCTAACACATGTGGGAACCATCATTTGGCAACTAGCATGAAATATCTCATAAGATTACAAAAATATGAGTAATCATTCATGACTTATTTACATGAAAACAAAATTACATATCCTTTATATCTAATCCATACACCAACGACCAAAAACACCTACAAACACTTTCATTCTTCAATTTTCTTCATCTAATTGAACTCTCTCAAGTTCTATCTTCAAGTTCTAAGTGTTCTTCATAAATTCCAAAAGTTCTAGTTTCATAAAATCAAGAATACTTTCAAGTTTGCTAGCTCACTTCCAATCTTGTAAGGTGATCATCCAACCTCAAGAAATCTTTGTTTCTTACAGTAGGTTATCATTCTAATACAAGGTAATAATCATATTCAAACTTTGGTTCAATTTCTATAACTATAACAATCTTATTTCAAGTGATGATCTTACTTGAACTTGTTTTCGTGTCATGATTTTGCTTCAAGAACTTTGAGCCATCCAAGGATCCATTGAAGCTAGATCCATTTTTATCTTTTCCAGTAGGTTCATCCAAGGAACTTAAGGTAGTAATGATGTTCATAACATCATTCAATTCATACATATAAAGCTATCTTATTCGAAGGTTTAAACTTGTAATCACTAGAACATAGTTTAGTTAATTCTAAACTTGTTCGCAAACAAAAGTTAATCCTTCTAACTTGACTTTTAAAATCAACTAAACACATGTTCTATATCTATATGATATGCTAACTTAATGATTTAAAACCTGGAAACACGAAAAACACCATAAAACCGGATTTACGCCGTCGTAGTAACACCGCGGGCTGTTTTGGGTTAGTTAATTAAAAACTATGATAAACTTTGATTTAAAAGTTGTTATTCTGAGAAAATGATTTTTATTATGAACATGAAACTATATCCAAAAATTATGGTTAAACTCAAAGTGGAAGTATGTTTTCTAAAATGGTCATCTAGACGTCGTTCTTTCGACTGAAATGACTACCTTTACAAAAACGACTTGTAACTTATTTTTCCGACTATAAACCTATACTTTTTTTGTTTAGATTCATAAAATAGAGTTCAATATGAAACCATAGCAATTTGATTCACTCAAAACGGATTTAAAATGAAGAAGTTATGGGTAAAACAAGATTGGATAATTTTTCTCATTTTAGCTACGTGAAAATTGGTAACAAATCTATTCCAACCATAACTTAATCAACTTGTATTATATATTATGTAATCTTGAGATACCATAGACACGTATACAATGTTTCGACCTATCATGTCGACACATCTATATATATTTCGGAACAACCATAGACACTCTATATGTGAATGTTGGAGTTAGCTATACAGGGTTGAGGTTGATTCCAAAATATATATAGTTTGAGTTGTGATCAATACTGAGATACGTATACACTGGGTCGTGGATTGATTCAAGATAATATTTATCGATTTATTTCTGTACATCTAACTGTGGACAACTAGTTGTAGGTTACTAACGAGGACAGCTGACTTAATAAACTTAAAACATCAAAATATATTAAAAGTGTTGTAAATATATTTTGAACATACTTTGATATATATGTATATATTGTTATAGGTTCGTGAATCAACCAGTGGCCAAGTCTTACTTCCCGACGAAGTAAAAATCTGTGAAAGTGAGTTATAGTCCCACTTTTAAAATCTAATATTTTTGGGATGAGAATACATGCAGGTTTTATAAATGATTTACAAAATAGACACAAGTACGTGAAACTACATTCTATGGTTGAATTATCGAAATCGAATATGCCCCTTTTTATTAAGTCTGGTAATCTAAGAATTAGGGAACAGACACCCTAATTGACGCGAATCCTAAAGATAGATCTATTGGGCCTAACAAACCCCATCCAAAGTACCGGATGCTTTAGTACTTCGAAATTTATATCATATCCGAAGGGTGTCCCGGAATGATGGGGATATTCTTATATATGCATCTTGTTATTGTCGGTTACCAGGTGTTCACCATATGAATGATTTTTATCTCTATGTATGGGATGTGTATTGAAATATGAAATCTTGTGGTCTATTGTTACGATTTGATATATATAGGTTAAACCTATAACTCACCAACATTTTTGTTGACGTTTTAAGCATGTTTATTCTCAGGTGATTATTAAGAGCTTCCGCTGTCACATACTTAAATAAGGACAAGATTTGGAGTCCATGCTTGTATGATATTGTGTAAAAACTGCATTCAAGAAACTTATTTTGTTGTAACATATTTGTATTGTAAACCATTATGTAATGGTCGTGTGTAAACAGGATATTTTAGATTATCATTATTTGATAATCTACGTAAAGCGTTTTAAACCTTTATTGATGAAATAAAGGTTATGGTTTGTTTAAAAATGAATGCAGTCTTTGAAAAACGTCTCATATAGAGGTCAAAACCTCGCAACGAAATCAAGTAATATGGAACGTTTTTAATCAATAAGAACGGGACATTTCAGTATTTGAAGGAAGTCCATAACGTTGTAATATTCAAGCATTGAGATGGCGCCGTTTGAAGCACTTTATGGTAGAAAGTGCAGGTCTCCGATTTGTTGGAGTGAAGTGGGGGATAGACAGATTACGGGTCCGGAGATTATACAAGAAACTACCGAGAAGATCATCCAAATTCAACAACGGTTGAAAACCGCCCAAAGTCGACAAAAGAGCTACGCTGACATTAAAAGAAAAGATATAGAATTTGAAATTGGAGAGATGGTCATGCTTAAAGTTGCACCTTGGAAAGGCGTTGTTCGATTTGGTAAACGAGGGAAATTAAATCCAAGGTATATTGGACCATTCAAGATTATTGATCGTGTCGGACCAGTAGCTTACCGACTAGAGTTACCTCAACAACTCGCGGCTGTACATAACACTTTCCACGTCTCGAATTTAAAGAAATGTTTTGCTAAAGAAGATCTCACTATTCCGTTAGATGAAATCCAAATCAACGAAAAACTTCAATTCATCGAAGAACCCGTCGAAATAATGGATCGTGAGGTTAAAAGACTTAAGCAAAACAAGATACCAATTGTTAAGGTTCGATGGAATGCTCGTAGAGGACCCGAGTTCACCTGGGAGCGTGAAGATCAGATGAAGAAGAAATACCCGCATCTATTTCCAGAAGATTCGTCAACACCTTCAACAGCTTAAAATTTCGGGGCGAAATTTATTTAACGGGTAGGTACTGTAGTGACCCGAACTTTTCCATGTTTATATATATTAACTGAGATTGATGTTTACATGATTAAATGTTTCCAACATGTTAAGCAATCAAACTTGTTAAGACTTGATTAATTGAAATAGGTTTCATATAGACAATTGACCACCCAAGTTGACCGGTGATTCACGAACGTTAAAACTTGTAAAAAACTATATGATGACATATATATGGTTATATATATAGTTAACATGATATTATGATAAGTAAACATATCATTAATTATATTAACAATGAACTACATATGTAAAAACAAGACTACTAACTTAATGATTTTGAAACGAGACATATATGTAACGTTTATCGTTGTAACGACATTTAATGTATATATATCATATTAAGAGATATTCGTACATCATAATATCATAATAATATAATAATTTAAAATCTCTTTTGTTATTATAAACATTGGGTTAACAACATTTAACAAGATCGTTAACCTAAAGGTTTCAAAACAACACTTACATGTAACGACTAACGATGACTTAACGACTCAGTTAAAATGTATATACATGTAGTGTTTTAATATGTATTTATACACTTTTGAAAGACTTCAATACACTTATCAAAATACTTCTACTTAACAAAAATGCTTACAATTACATTCTCGTTCAGTTTCATCAACAATTCTACTCGTATGCACCCGTATTCGTACTCGTACAATACACAGCTTTTAGATGTATGTACTATTGGTATATACACTCCAATGATCAGCTCTTAGCAGCCCATGTGAGTCACCTAACACATGTGGGAACCATCATTTGGCAACTAGCATGAAATATCTCATAAGATTACAAAAATATGAGTAATCATTCATGACTTATTTACATGAAAACAAAATTACATATCCTTTATATCTAATCCATACACCAACGACCAAAAACACCTACAAACACTTTCATTCTTCAATTTTCTTCATCTAATTGAACTCTCTCAAGTTCTATCTTCAAGTTCTAAGTGTTCTTCATAAATTCCAAAAGTTCTAGTTTCATAAAATCAAGAATACTTTCAAGTTTGCTAGCTCACTTCCAATCTTGTAAGGTGATCATCCAACCTCAAGAAATCTTTGTTTCTTACAGTAGGTTATCATTCTAATACAAGGTAATAATCATATTCAAACTTTGGTTCAATTTCTATAACTATAACAATCTTATTTCAAGTGATGATCTTACTTGAACTTGTTTTCGTGTCATGATTTTGCTTCAAGAACTTTGAGCCATCCAAGGATCCATTGAAGCTAGATCCATTTTTATCTTTTCCAGTAGGTTCATCCAAGGAACTTAAGGTAGTAATGATGTTCATAACATCATTCAATTCATACATATAAAGCTATCTTATTCGAAGGTTTAAACTTGTAATCACTAGAACATAGTTTAGTTAATTCTAAACTTGTTCGCAAACAAAAGTTAATCCTTCTAACTTGACTTTTAAAATCAACTAAACACATGTTCTATATCTATATGATATGCTAACTTAATGATTTAAAACCTGGAAACACGAAAAACACCATAAAACCGGATTTACGCCGTCGTAGTAACACCGCGGGCTGTTTTGGGTTAGTTAATTAAAAACTATGATAAACTTTGATTTAAAAGTTGTTATTCTGAGAAAATGATTTTTATTATGAACATGAAACTATATCCAAAAATTATGGTTAAACTCAAAGTGGAAGTATGTTTTCTAAAATGGTCATCTAGACGTCGTTCTTTCGACTGAAATGACTACCTTTACAAAAACGACTTGTAACTTATTTTTCCGACTATAAACCTATACTTTTTTTGTTTAGATTCATAAAATAGAGTTCAATATGAAACCATAGCAATTTGATTCACTCAAAACGGATTTAAAATGAAGAAGTTATGGGTAAAACAAGATTGGATAATTTTTCTCATTTTAGCTACGTGAAAATTGGTAACAAATCTATTCCAACCATAACTTAATCAACTTGTATTATATATTATGTAATCTTGAGATACCATAGACACGTATACAATGTTTCGACCTATCATGTCGACACATCTATATATATTTCGGAACAACCATAGACACTCTATATGTGAATGTTGGAGTTAGCTATACAGGGTTGAGGTTGATTCCAAAATATATATAGTTTGAGTTGTGATCAATACTGAGATACGTATACACTGGGTCGTGGATTGATTCAAGATAATATTTATCGATTTATTTCTGTACATCTAACTGTGGACAACTAGTTGTAGGTTACTAACGAGGACAGCTGACTTAATAAACTTAAAACATCAAAATATATTAAAAGTGTTGTAAATATATTTTGAACATACTTTGATATATATGTATATATTGTTATAGGTTCGTGAATCAACCAGTGGCCAAGTCTTACTTCCCGACGAAGTAAAAATCTGTGAAAGTGAGTTATAGTCCCACTTTTAAAATCTAATATTTTTGGGATGAGAATACATGCAGGTTTTATAAATGATTTACAAAATAGACACAAGTACGTGAAACTACATTCTATGGTTGAATTATCGAAATCGAATATGCCCCTTTTTATTAAGTCTGGTAATCTAAGAATTAGGGAACAGACACCCTAATTGACGCGAATCCTAAAGATAGATCTATTGGGCCTAACAAACCCCATCCAAAGTACCGGATGCTTTAGTACTTCGAAATTTATATCATATCCGAAGGGTGTCCCGGAATGATGGGGATATTCTTATATATGCATCTTGTTATTGTCGGTTACCAGGTGTTCACCATATGAATGATTTTTATCTCTATGTATGGGATGTGTATTGAAATATGAAATCTTGTGGTCTATTGTTACGATTTGATATATATAGGTTAAACCTATAACTCACCAACATTTTTGTTGACGTTTTAAGCATGTTTATTCTCAGGTGATTATTAAGAGCTTCCGCTGTCACATACTTAAATAAGGACAAGATTTGGAGTCCATGCTTGTATGATATTGTGTAAAAACTGCATTCAAGAAACTTATTTTGTTGTAACATATTTGTATTGTAAACCATTATGTAATGGTCGTGTGTAAACAGGATATTTTAGATTATCATTATTTGATAATCTACGTAAAGCGTTTTAAACCTTTATTGATGAAATAAAGGTTATGGTTTGTTTAAAAATGAATGCAGTCTTTGAAAAACGTCTCATATAGAGGTCAAAACCTCGCAACGAAATCAAGTAATATACTGAAATGTCCCGTTCTTATTGATTAAAAACGTTCCATATTACTTGATTTCGTTGCGAGGTTTTGACCTCTATATGAGACGTTTTTCAAAGACTGCATTCATTTTTAAACAAACCATAACCTTTATTTCATCAATAAAGGTTTAAAACGCTTTACGTAGATTATCAAATAATGATAATCTAAAATATCCTGTTTACACACGACCATTACATAATGGTTTACAATACAAATATGTTACAACAAAATAAGTTTCTTGAATGCAGTTTTTACACAATATCATACAAGCATGGACTCCAAATCTTGTCCTTATTTAAGTATGTGACAGCGGAAGCTCTTAATAATCACCTGAGAATAAACATGCTTAAAACGTCAACAAAAATGTTGGTGAGTTATAGGTTTAACCTATATATATCAAATCGTAACAATAGACCACAAGATTTCATATTTCAATACACATCCCATACATAGAGATAAAAATCATTCATATGGTGAACACCTGGTAACCGACAATAACAAGATGCATATATAAGAATATCCCCATCATTCCGGGACACCCTTCGGATATGATATAAATTTCGAAGTACTAAAGCATCCGGTACTTTGGATGGGGTTTGTTAGGCCCAATAGATCTATCTTTAGGATTCGCGTCAATTAGGGTGTCTGTTCCCTAATTCTTAGATTACCAGACTTAATAAAAAGGGGCATATTCGATTTCGATAATTCAACCATAGAATGTAGTTTCACGTACTTGTGTCTATTTTGTAAATCATTTATAAAACCTGCATGTATTCTCATCCCAAAAATATTAGATTTTAAAAGTGGGACTATAACTCACTTTCACAGATTTTTACTTCGTCGGGAAGTAAGACTTGGCCACTGGTTGATTCACGAACCTATAACAATATATACATATATATCAAAGTATGTTCAAAATATATTTACAACACTTTTAATATATTTTGATGTTTTAAGTTTATTAAGTCAGCTGTCCTCGTTAGTAACCTACAACTAGTTATCCACAGTTAGATGTACAGAAATAAATCGATAAATATTATCTTGAATCAATCCACGACCCAGTGTATACGTATCTCAGTATTGATCACAACTCAAACTATATATATTTTGGAATCAACCTCAACCCTGTATAGCTAACTCCAACATTCACATATAGAGTGTCTATGGTTGTTCCGAAATATATATAGATGTGTCGACATGATAGGTCGAAACATTGTATACGTGTCTATGGTATCTCAAGATTACATAATATATAATACAAGTTGATTAAGTTATGGTTGGAATAGATTTGTTACCAATTTTCACGTAGCTAAAATGAGAAAAATTATCCAATCTTGTTTTACCCATAACTTCTTCATTTTAAATCCGTTTTGAGTGAATCAAATTGCTATGGTTTCATATTGAACTCTATTTTATGAATCTAAACAAAAAAAGTATAGGTTTATAGTCGGAAAAATAAGTTACAAGTCGTTTTTGTAAAGGTAGTCATTTCAGTCGAAAGAACGACGTCTAGATGACCATTTTAGAAAACATACTTCCACTTTGAGTTTAACCATAATTTTTGGATATAGTTTCATGTTCATAATAAAAATCATTTTCTCAGAATAACAACTTTTAAATCAAAGTTTATCATAGTTTTTAATTAACTAACCCAAAACAGCCCGCGGTGTTACTACGACGGCGTAAATCCGGTTTTATGGTGTTTTTCGTGTTTCCAGGTTTTAAATCATTAAGTTAGCATATCATATAGATATAGAACATGTGTTTAGTTGATTTTAAAAGTCAAGTTAGAAGGATTAACTTTTGTTTGCGAACAAGTTTAGAATTAACTAAACTATGTTCTAGTGATTACAAGTTTAAACCTTCGAATAAGATAGCTTTATATGTATGAATTGAATGATGTTATGAACATCATTACTACCTTAAGTTCCTTGGATGAACCTACTGGAAAAGATAAAAATGGATCTAGCTTCAATGGATCCTTGGATGGCTCAAAGTTCTTGAAGCAAAATCATGACACGAAAACAAGTTCAAGTAAGATCATCACTTGAAATAAGATTGTTATAGTTATAGAAATTGAACCAAAGTTTGAATATGATTATTACCTTGTATTAGAATGATAACCTACTGTAAGAAACAAAGATTTCTTGAGGTTGGATGATCACCTTACAAGATTGGAAGTGAGCTAGCAAACTTGAAAGTATTCTTGATTTTATGAAACTAGAACTTTTGGAATTTATGAAGAACACTTAGAACATGAAGATAGAACTTGAGAGAGTTCAATTAGATGAAGAAAATTGAAGAATGAAAGTGTTTGTAGGTGTTTTTGGTCGTTGGTGTATGGATTAGATATAAAGGATATGTAATTTTGTTTTCATGTAAATAAGTCATGAATGATTACTCATATTTTTGTAATCTTATGAGATATTTCATGCTAGTTGCCAAATGATGGTTCCCACATGTGTTAGGTGACTCACATGGGCTGCTAAGAGCTGATCATTGGAGTGTATATACCAATAGTACATACATCTAAAAGCTGTGTATTGTACGAGTACGAATACGGGTGCATACGAGTAGAATTGTTGATGAAACTGAACGAGAATGTAATTGTAAGCATTTTTGTTAAGTAGAAGTATTTTGATAAGTGTATTGAAGTCTTTCAAAAGTGTATAAATACATATTAAAACACTACATGTATATACATTTTAACTGAGTCGTTAAGTCATCGTTAGTCGTTACATGTAAGTGTTGTTTTGAAACCTTTAGGTTAACGATCTTGTTAAATGTTGTTAACCCAATGTTTATAATAACAAAAGAGATTTTAAATTATTATATTATTATGATATTATGATGTACGAATATCTCTTAATATGATATATATACATTAAATGTCGTTACAACGATAAACGTTACATATATGTCTCGTTTCAAAATCATTAAGTTAGTAGTCTTGTTTTTACATATGTAGTTCATTGTTAATATAATTAATGATATGTTTACTTATCATAATATCATGTTAACTATATATATAACCATATATATGTCATCATATAGTTTTTTTACAAGTTTTAACGTTCGTGAATCACCGGTCAACTTGGGTGGTCAATTGTCTATATGAAACCTATTTCAATTAATCAAGTCTTAACAAGTTTGATTGCTTAACATGTTGGAAACATTTAATCATGTAAACATCAATCTCAGTTAATATATATAAACATGGAAAAGTTCGGGTCACTACAGTACCTACCCGTTAAATAAATTTCGCCCCGAAATTTTAAGCTGTTGAAGGTGTTGACGAATCTTCTGGAAATAGATGCGGGTATTTCTTCTTCATCTGATCTTCACGCTCCCAGGTGAACTCGGGTCCTCTACGAGCATTCCATCGAACCTTAACAATTGGTATCTTGTTTTGCTTAAGTCTTTTAACCTCACGATCCATTATTTCGACGGGTTCTTCGATGAATTGAAGTTTTTCGTTGATTTGGATTTCATCTAACGGAATAGTGAGATCTTCTTTAGCAAAACATTTCTTTAAATTCGAGACGTGGAAAGTGTTATGTACAGCCGCGAGTTGTTGAGGTAACTCTAGTCGGTAAGCTACTGGTCCGACACGATCAATAATCTTGAATGGTCCAATATACCTTGGATTTAATTTCCCTCGTTTACCAAATCGAACAACGCCTTTCCAAGGTGCAACTTTAAGCATGACCATCTCTCCAATTTCAAATTCTATATCTTTTCTTTTAATGTCAGCGTAGCTCTTTTGTCGACTTTGGGCGGTTTTCAACCGTTGTTGAATTTGGATGATCTTCTCGGTAGTTTCTTGTATAATCTCCGGACCCGTAATCTGTCTATCCCCCACTTCACTCCAACAAATCGGAGACCTGCACTTTCTACCATAAAGTGCTTCAAACAGCGCCATCTCAATGCTTGAATGGTAGCTGTTGTTGTAGGAAAATTCTGCTAACGGTAGATGTCGATCCCAACTGTTTCCGAAATCAATAACACAAGCTCGTAGCATGTCTTCAAGCGTTTGTATCGTCCTTTCGCTCTGCCCATCAGTTTGTGGATGATAGGCAGTACTCATGTCTAGACGAGTTCCTAATGCTTGCTGTAATGTCTGCCAGAATCTTGAAATAAATCTGCCATCCCTATCAGAGATAATAGAGATTGGTATTCCATGTCTGGAGATGACTTCCTTCAAATACAGTCGTGCTAACTTCTCCATCTTGTCATCTTCTCTTATTGGTAGGAAGTGTGCGGATTTGGTGAGACGATCAACTATTACCCAAATAGTATCAAAACCACTTGCAGTCCTTGGCAATTTAGTGATGAAATCCATGGTAATGTTTTCCCATTTCCATTCCGGGATTTCGGGTTGTTGAAGTAGACCTGATGGTTTCTGATGCTCAGCTTTGACCTTAGAACACGTCAAACATTCTCCTACGTATTTAGCAACATCGGCTTTCATACCCGGCCACCAAAAATGTTTCTTGAGATCCTTGTACATCTTCCCCGTTCCAGGATGTATTGAGTATCTGGTTTTATGAGCTTCTCTAAGTACCATTTCTCTCATATCTCCAAATTTTGGTACCCAAATCCTTTCAGCCCTATACCGGCTTCCGTCTTCCCGAATATTAAGATGCTTCTCCGATCCTTTGGGTATTTCATCCTTTAAATTTCCCTCTTTTAAAACTCCTTGTTGCGCCTCCTTTATTTGAGTAGTAATGTTATTATGAATCATTATATTCATAGATTTTACTCGAATGGGTTCTCTGTCCTTCCTGCTCAAGGCATCGGCTACCACATTTGCCTTCCCCGGGTGGTAACGAATCTCAAAGTCGTAATCATTCAATAATTCAATCCACCTACGCTGCCTCATATTCAGTTGTTTCTGATTAAATATGTGTTGAAGACTTTTGTGGTCGGTATATATAATACTTTTGACCCCATATAAGTAGTGCCTCCAAGTCTTTAATGCAAAAACAACCGCGCCTAATTCCAAATCATGCGTCGTATAATTTTGTTCGTGAATCTTCAATTGTCTAGACGCATAAGCAATCACCTTCGTTCGTTGCATTAATACACAACCGAGACCTTGCTTTGATGCATCACAATAAATCACAAAATCATCATTCCCTTCAGGCAATGACAATATAGGTGCCGTAGTTAGCTTTTTCTTCAATAACTGAAACGCTTTCTCTTGTTCATCATTCCATTCAAATTTCTTCCCTTTATGCGTTAATGCAGTCAAGGGTTTTGCTATTCTGGAAAAGTCTTGGATGAACCTTCTGTAGTAACCAGCTAGTCCTAAAAACTGGCGTATGTGTTTCGGAGTTTTCGGGGTTTCCCACTTTTCAACAGTTTCTATCTTTGCCGGATCCACCTTAATACCTTCTTTGTTCACTATGTGACCGAGGAATTGAACTTCTTCCAACCAAAATGCACACTTTGAAAACTTAGCGTACAATTCTTCCTTTCTCAATACTTCTAACACCTTTCTCAAATGTTCACCGTGTTCTTGGTCATTCTTTGAGTAAATAAGTATGTCATCAATGAAAACAATGACAAACTTGTCAAGGTATGGTCCACACACTCGGTTCATAAGGTCCATGAACACAGCTGGTGCATTAGTTAAACCAAACGGCATGACCATAAACTCGTAATGACCGTAACGTGTTCTGAAAGCAGTCTTTGGAATATCATCTTCTTTCACCCGCATTTGATGATACCCGGAACGTAAGTCAATCTTTGAATAAACAGACGAGCCTTGTAGTTGATCAAATAAGTCGTCGATTCTCGGTAGTGGGTAGCGGTTCTTGATGGTAAGTTTGTTCAACTCTCGGTAGTCGATACACAACCTGAATGTACCATCTTTCTTCTTGACAAACAAAACAGGAGCTCCCCACGGTGATGTGCTTGGTCGAATGAAACCACGCTCTAAAAGTTCTTGTAATTGGCTTTGCAGTTCTTTCATCTCGCTGGGTGCGAGTCTGTAAGGAGCACGAGCTATTGGTGCAGCTCCTGGTACAAGATCTATTTGAAATTCAACGGATCGATGTGGGGGTAATCCCGGTAATTCTTTCGGAAATACATCGGGAAATTCTTTTGCAATGGGAACATCATTGATGCTCTTTTCTTCAGTTTGTACTTTCTCGACGTGTGCTAGAACAGCATAGCAACCTTTTCTTATTAGTTTTTGTGCCTTCAAATTACTAATAAGATGTAGCTTCGTGTTGCCCTTTTCTCCGTACACCATTAAGGGTTTTCCTTTTTCTCGTATAATGCGAATTGCATTTTTGTAACAAACGATCTCTGCTTTCACTTCTTTCAACCAGTCCATACCGATTATCACATCAAAACTCCCTAACTCTACTGGTATTAAATCAATCTTAAATGTTTCGCTAACCAGTTTAATTTCTCGATTCCGACATATATTATCTGCTGAAATTAATTTACCATTTGCTAATTCGAGTAAAAATTTACTATCCAAAGGCGTCAATGGACAACTTAATTTAGCACAAAAATCTCTACTCATATAGCTTCTATCCGCACCCGAATCAAATAAAACGTAAGCAGATTTATTGTCAATAAGAAACGTACCCGTAACAAGCTCCGGGTCTTCCTGTGCCTCTACCGCATTAATATTGAAAACTCTTCCACGGCCTTGTCCATTCGTGTTCTCCTGGTTCGGGCAATTTCTAATAATGTGGCCTGGTTTTCCACATTTATAACAAACTACATTGGCATAACTTGCTCCGACACTACTTGCTCCGCCATTACTCGTTCCGACACCATTTGTTCCTTTCGTTCTATTAACCCCTGGTCCGTAGACCTCACACTTCGCCGCGCTATGACCATTTCTTTTACACTTGTTGCAAAATTTGGTGCAGAACCCCGAGTGATTCTTTTCACACCTTTGGCATAGCTGCTTCTGATTGTTGTTGTTGTTACGGTTATTATTGTTGTTGGGATGATTGTTGTAGTTGCTGTTGTTGTTGTTGTTGTTGTTGTTGGGCCGTTTGTTGTAGTTGCGATTGATGTTGCGATTGTTGGGATAATTGTTGCGATTATTGTTGTAATTGCTGTTGTTGTATTGGTGATTCTTATCACCGTTTTCCTCCCACTTTCTTTTGACTTGCTTCACATTGGCCTCTTCAGCAGTCTGTTCTTTAATTCTTTCTTCAATCTGGTTCACTAGTTTGTGAGCCATTCTACATGCCTGTTGTATGGAGGCGGGCTCGTGTGAACTTATATCTTCTTGGATTCTTTCCGGTAATCCTTTCACAAACGCGTCGATCTTCTCTTCCTCATCTTCGAATGCTCCCGGACACAATAGGCACAATTCTGTGAATCGTCTTTCATACGTGGTAATATCAAATCCTTGGGTTCGTAACCCTCTTAGTTCTGTCTTGAGCTTATTGACCTCGGTTCTGGGACGATACTTCTCGTTCATCAAGTGCTTGAATGCTGACCACGGTAGTGCGTATGCATCATCTTGTCCCACTTGCTCTAGATAGGTATTCCACCATGTTAACGCAGAACCTGTGAAGGTATGCGTAGCGTACTTCACTTTGTCCTCTTCAGTACACTTACTTATGGCAAACACCGATTCAACCTTCTCGGTCCACCGTTTCAATCCGATCGGTCCTTCGGTTCCATCAAATTCCAAAGGTTTGCAGGCAGTGAATTCTTTGTAGGTGCATCCTACACGATTTCCTGTACTGCTAGATCCAAGGTTATTGTTGGTATGTAGCGCAGCCTGTACTGCGGCTATGTTTGAAGCTAGAAAAGTACGGAATTCCTCTTCATTCATATTCACGGTGTGTCGAGTAGTCGGTGCCATTTCCTTCAAAATAGTTAAATGGAACAAGTTAATCATACAGAATATTAAGAGTAGTTAATAGTATTTCGTAGCATAATATGAACTCATTTATAAAAGCTTTTTCTTCATATTAGCATTTTATAAGTTTAAATTCGGGTAGTACCTACCCGTTAAGTTCATACTTAGTAGCTAATATACAATTCAACTACTACAATTCTATATGAAAAACTGATTGTAATAATATTTCGCGTTCAAACTTTTATACAATATTTTAATAACTTACAATACCGCTTATTTTACATAAAGCATGAAATATAGCACACAATAACTATGATACAAGATAGTTGTGAAGACAATTCTAGCTAGTACACAAGTTGTTCGGCAAAGGCAATAAAGACACGTAATTCATACGTCCAGAAACAAGTCATGCATTCTGGTTTTACTAGGACTACTTCCCATCCTTGGTCTTGTGCAACATAACCGTTATGGCCGTTGATAAGACAGCGTGTTGTAACGTCATCAAAGGGACGAGGGTTACGTAATGTCCAACAGTCCCGTAATAATCTAAAAACCTCATTTCTTACCCCAATTACCGACTCCGTCACTTGTGGAAAAGTTTTGTTTAATAGTTGTAGCCCGATGTTCTTGTTCTCACTTTGGTGAGAAGCGAACATTACTAATCCGTAAACATAACATGCTTCTTTATGTTGCATGTTAGCCGCTTTTTCTAAATCACGAAGTCCAATATTCGGATATATTGAGTCAAAATAATTTCTTAACCCGTTGCGTAAAATAGCATTTGGGTTCCCCGCAATATATGCGTCAAAGTAAACACATCGTAACTTATGGGTTTCCCAATGTGATATCCCCCATCTTTCAAACGAAAGTCTCTTATAAACCAAGACATTCTTGGAACGTTCTTCGAATGTCTTACAAACTGATCTCGCCTTAAATAGTTGTGCCGAAGAATTCTGGCCGACTCTAGAAAAGATTTCATCAATCATGTCTCCGGGTAGGTCTCTTAAAATATTGGGTTGTCTATCCATTTTGTGTTTTTAAACTGTAAAATAGACAAGAGTTAGTTTCATAAAAAAATACTTATTAATACAAGCAATTTTTACATATATCATAAAGCATAAGAACACTATATTACATATATTACACCACACGAATACAACTATCTTATTCCGACTCGCTCGTTTCTTCTTCTTCGGTTTTGGTTCGTTTTGCCAAGTTTCTAGGGATATATGATGTTCCCCTAATACGAGCCGTCGTTGTCCACATTGGTTTAGAAAAACCTGGTGGTTTAGAGGTTCCCGGGTCATTGTTACAACTTAAGGACTTCGGGGGTTGACGATACATATAAAGTTCATCGGGGTTGGAATTAGATTTCTCTATTTTTATGCCCTTTCCCTTATTATTTTCTTTTGCCTTTTTAAATTCAGTTGGGGTAATTTCTATAACATCATCGGAATTCTCGTCGGAATCCGATTCATCGGAGAATTGGTAATCCTCCCAATATTTTGCTTCCTTGGCGGAAACACCATTGACCATAATTAACTTTGGTCGGTTGGTTGAGGATTTTCTTTTACTTAACCGTTTTATTATTTCCCCCACCGGTTCTATTTCTTCATCCGGTTCCGATTCTTCTTCCGGTTCCGATTCTTCTTCCGGTTCCGACTCTTCTTCCGGTTCCTCTTCGGGAACTTGTGAATCAGTCCACAAATCATTCCAATTTACATTTGACTCTTCATTATTATTAGGTGAGTCAATGGGACTTGTTCTAGAGGTAGACATCTATCACATAATATCAAACACGTTAAGAGATTAATATATCACATAATATTCATATGTTAAAAATATATAGTTTCCAACAAAAATGTTAAGCAATCATTTTTAAAGAAAACACGGTCGAAGTCCAGACTCACTAATGCATCCTAACAAACTCGATAAGACACACTAATGCAAATTTTCTGGTTCTCTAAGACCAACGCTCTGATACCACCTGTAGCGCCCCGACCAAATCCATATGGACGAGAACATTACATATGATTACATCGCGAGGTATTTGACCTCTATATGATACATTTTACAAACATTGCATTCGTTTTTAAAAGACAACCTTTCATTTCATCGAAAGTTAACAGGCATGCATACCATTTCATAATATCTAATCTATAAATGACCTATTCCGTCATATACTTAATAATAATCTCTAATGAACTTCAACGACTCGAATGCAACGTCTTTTGAAATATGTCATGAATGACTCCAAGTAATATCCTTAAAATGAGCTAATGCACAGCGGAAGATTTCTTTTAAACCTGAGAATAAACATGCTTTAAAGTGTCAACCAAAAGGTTGGTGAGTTCATTAGTTTATAGTAATCATTTCATTTCTTCATTTTAATAGACCACAAGATTTTAAGTATTATAAAAGTCGTGCAGAAGTCCCATTCCAACAGCACACGAACAATATCATTCATATGAAGAACACCTGGTGAGGATTCCAAATATAATAGTAACCATCTGTGCCGGTCTTACACCCCACGGCTAAATACTTGTGCCTTCAAAATATAGAACCTCTGTGCCGGTCTTTACTCCCCCACGGCTGAACACATGTCTATAAAATATAGGCCATCCGGTGCCAAAAATCATTCATATCAACTATTTCAAAATCCGGCATTTCGCAAACGGCAGAGATAAAAATCATTCATATCAACCCCAATCCCAGATAATTCTATCATAGAATGCAGTTAAGGTACTTGTGTCTATTGCGTCAAACATTTTTAAAATCGCATATATTCTCAGTCCCAAAAATATATATTGCAAAAACATTTAAAAGGGGAGCAAATGAAACTCACGATACTGTATTTTGTAGTAAAAATACATATGACGTCATTGAACAATGCAGGGTTGGCCTCGGATTCACGAACCTATATCAATTGTGTATATATTAATACGTATAATGTAAGTTACAAAATTTCATTTATTAATATGTATTATTTATATATTATAGTTTTGTAGAATTTATTCTAACCTTTATTTTAAAACGTATACTTATATTATATTTTAAGTTATATTTTATATATATATATATATATATATATATATATATATATATATATATATATATATATATATATATATATATATCTATTTTATGTATATATATCTATAATGATTTACGTTTATATAAATAGTGACATTAATATATTTATATACATATATTTGTGGTTAGTATTGTATTTATGAAATTTTATTAGTTTGTTATGTGAATTATTAATACAATCCTAGTATATACCATAAGTATATATATAGTGTACAAAAGATTTATTTGTTAAAATAATAATTTAGATAATAATGATTTACTAATAATAATAATAATTTTATTAATAATGATAATACTAATAGTAAAAAAAATGAAAATGATAACTGTTAATGATACTAATAATAATAACTCTAAAATAATATTAATACTAATACCATACTTATGTTAATAATAAGGGTTCTAATATTTATAAAATGATAAATGATAATCATAATAATACTAGTAAATATTAATGATGATACTGATAAATATGATATTATTAATTGTAAATGTACTGATGATACTATTATTTATAAACCGGTACAAATTCTAATATTGATGATAATAATATATTTTTATTTCCTTCATAATAATAATAATGATAATCATAATCATAATCCTAATGATGATAAAATACTAAAATGATAAGTTTATTACTAATAATAATATTATTAATACCTATCATAATAATAATAGTAATGTCTATAATACTTTCAAATATGATAACAAGTATGATACTAATAATAACAATAACAATAACAATCAAAACAATCACAATAATAATAATAATACTAATAATAATTAATATATAATAACAATAATAAAATTAGAAAAGAAAACTACCTCACATGAAAAGAGTTTCAAAAAAAAAAGAAAGAAACTACCGTCCTCTGGACTCGATCTCGTGACCACATGCTCACACGCAAACACTCTCGACCATCCCACCAATTCTGATTCTCTGTACTAATATCGAATTTAAATTTTATATATAAACTGTTTTTCTTCTATTCCTCTTCTTCTCCACAAGTCTCATGGATTCAACAAAACATCAATAACCAAAAAAAAAAAAAAAAATCGGGGTTCCCTTTAAAGCTTCAAAACATTACAGAAAAAATAATAATTTGGGTTCTAAAATAATAAAAAAAAAATACTAAAGGCCTACTGCAGCGTCGGTTCTTGGAACAAAACAAAAAAAATTGATTTCGTAATAGATAACATTATAGATAATGTTTATAACACGAAATAGTTTTCTAAACATGTATAAAAACTACTGGAATCGTCAATTTGATCAGAAACATATACACGAACGCGAATTTGTCTCAAGAACAATTGTTGACTTTTTTTAAACTAAACTTTGACTTCAAAATTCAAGATCGATATAAAGATTTGAGAGTTGAGATTTTGCAGATAGATTCAAAGAAAGATTTCTAACCTTTCTGCATTTTTAGATTTTGAAACTTTATTCGAAATTGAATTAAGAGAAAAAAAAAATTGGAACGTGCAGAGAAGAAGAAAAAAAAATATCGCTGTGCTCTTTAATCCCATTGGATTTCCTTTTTATTTGATTTGCAATTATACATAATCATGTTGTAATAATAGAGATCGGTTGATAAAAAATGGAGAAAATGTCAACACAGGTTCACGAGTTGGGAGCAGGAAAGAAACAAAAAAAATAATAATAATAGAGATAAAGGATACAGAGGTCACGCGTATAATATAGATCCCTACTGTTTTTTTTTTAATTAATAATAATAATATATAATAACAATACTATTAATATCTAATAATATTAATAAAATTAATAATAATGATAAATATAATATTAATGATAATAATAATTGTAAAAATGATAATAATAATATAATAATAATAATAATAATACCATACTAATTATGATAATATTAATATTTTATCGATAATAATAATATTAGTAATAATAATCTAATTTATACATCCAATTTCATCTTTATATGATATAAAGTGATATTATGAATACAAATATTGATATTTGACGATACAAATAACATTACTACAACAACTATATTTGTATTTAAATTTAATTTATTAATATCATCTATTATTATGTAATATTTAATAATTATGTAATATGTATTGTAACATATACTGAATATTATATATTTATGCATTTTAATATAAATATATTATAATATTTATTTACATACTAATTATATTATACTTATGTATGTAATTATGAAAAATATAAATTTTTTATATATGTAAGTATTATATATATTTATTAAAATAGTACATTATTTCATCATAGATATATTATAAATATAAATTTCTACATATACATAATATAATAATTATGTATAAAATCATATATATATAGTTATATTTATGTATATATGTATACTACCATATATATAAAATCATGTTTTAAATGTTGAGTAGATGATTAATTATGTATATTAAACAATTAACTACAAAGTATAACATTGTACATTTAATATTTTGATAACGTTGGTAAAATATGTTTGAATCATTTATATACAATATACTATATATATTCAAAATGAAAATCTTTAGTTATTAAATGTTATCTTTTATAATAACAAAATTACTTAATAGTTCATTAATACTAATATAATTAGTTTTATATATAATTATTTATATTTACATTCTTAGTTACAATTAAAGGTTCGTGAATCGTCGGAAATAGTTAAAGGTCAAATGTTATCATGAAATAGTTCAAACATAATGAGACTTGGTTTAATAGACTTTGCTTATCGAGTCGAATCATATAAGATTATGTTTAAATTTGGTCGAAAATTCCCGGGTCATCACAGTACCTACCCGTTAAAGAAATTTCGTCCCGAAATTTGAGTGAGGTCGTCATAGCTAACAATAAATATGTTTTCCTGACGAATATGAGTTGATAACTTGAGTTTTATCATCATTGAGTAATATGGATAAAAATAATTCGATTATTCGAAGAGTGCAAATGAAGCTATTCACAAAAGGATGAAATGAGAAACAAAGATTTGTTTTTAACTTTTGACGTAGTCAGGTTTGAATTTAGAAAATAAGGCGCGTCTTAACTTTTGACATTGCCTTGGTTGAATTCCGGAATTTAAGGGATTTAAAGAAAATCTTGAAGATCTATAAAATCTGATTCTTCGGGATTTATGGAAATTAAGATCTCTTTAATTAAATACAGTGATCTGCCCCGATTACTACGTCTGATATTTCCAGTATAAATTAAGCTCTTCCTTTCCATTATTCTCACCATTCTTATACTTTCTTTCTTAGTTCATACATCCAAAAGATTCTGAAAATGATTAATCCAGTTCTGATCCTTGTCCTCATCCTTACTATCGCAACAATCATTCTCCTTTTCCAACTTCCACCAGAGGAATCTGCTTTCTTCTACTTCGCCCTCGGGATTATAATGTTTTTAATTCTCCCGTGTCTTTATGTTGCGATAAACATTGATATACACGGTTTGTAATTTATGTGTTGTTATCGGACTTTATATTCTCCCTTATATTTCAAAGCTCTATGCTTTTGTTTTCTCTTCCCGACTTCAAGTCAAGCGAATAATGGTCCAGAATTTATAGATATAGAGTTTCGAATGATTATAATGTTCTAAGCATGAAGGAACGTGATAGCACGATTTGATTTTCAAATTTATCAACATCACGGAAGATAGAACCATCAAGAATACATTTTCTTGATTTGTTACGGAGTTAAGTAGGATGAAAGAGTTATGTAACATGGCACATGATGACGTTATGATCTGTGAATCATCACGTTTCATTTAGAAACTCAGCATGACTTACTGTAATATAATCACGTTGATCAAGTGTCATTATATTATACTAACTCATGCATCAGTTCCCATCATTACTACAATAACATTCATATTTTAAGCTTGAAAATTTACAGAATATAGAAACTATAGTTTCTATATGATGTAATACTGATAGCACGAAAAGATTAATGATTTCAGATAAGAATAGTTATAAAAATATCTCCAGAAATATGGAGGATATTTATAATGAAAGGTACGATAATATCTCAGAATATCTAAGATCAGAGGATGATAGAAACTATTGTCTGCAAGGGTTTAGAGTAAGGAGCAAGTTATTCACTATAGACTTTAGCAGACATTGAATTATTTGGATTCTTTGAAGTCAAACTTATTCTTTGTGATTTATCCACGGCTTTCTTCATAGTTTCGCATAATCTGCTTTTCGGTACTATATTTTCTATTGAATGTTTCCAATATATTGATACACAGGAAGCACGAAGAGGTATATAATTTCGGACGAGAATATTTATGAAAATATCCTCAGAAATATCAAAGATATTGATGATGATATTTTGGAATTTCTAAGTTCGACGGTTGATGGAGAAAGATTTTCCGCAAGATTTTAACATGACTTCGGAGCAAGATATTCTCTAAAGATTTCAACGGATCCAGAATTACCTGAATCCTTTGAATATAGGATTTGGTCCTTGTATTTGTCCTTGGTCTCCTTCATGGGTAACTCAATATGTTTTTCAATACCCAATTTTCTATCGAGCGTTCCTAACACTCCTTTCTTTATCATCAAACTTTTGTCCGTTTAGACCATCTACCATTTTTCCGTTTCCTCTGCATTTAATGCTATGATATCTGAATCATCGGTTATTAATCCGAGGTGGTTTCAGGAGAATTGTGTTTTTAGATGATTAAACGCTGATGGTAATATGATGGAATATGAAAGGTTACCTGGTAACAATAAAAGAGCACGCGTATATATAAACGTTATAATAAGGTTGTTTCGTACGAAAAGTCGAAGTTGACTTGTTGGAGCTGTGACAAAATTGGCTAATTTTGAAAAGGGATCGCAAAGTTGTTTTTGTTAATAAATGCCAAAGGATCTGACGCGGCTATGTGTTGAACTTTTACTCAATTGCCGAGAGTTTCTCAGGTGCATAACTATATGCATAAATCTTTCCTTCCGTAGATGAAGTGCGGTTGATTCATCCTATCGATTGAGGTGTTTTCAAGAATCATGAAAGGTTTGAACGCAGAATGTAATCGTGAAGATACAAATGAGGTTTAAGACGAAATCAAGTGGCAAACTTGAAGAATTGTTTAGTTTCATATGTTATATTCAATATTTTAATTCATTTTAATTGTCCAATATTATTAGTCCACAGTCGATAGTCCACAGTTGACAGTGCAATCATTCATATATAGTTTAATATATAATATTTGAATTAATTAATACGTATCGTGACCCGTGTACATGTCTCAGACTCGATCACAACTCAAAGTATATATATTATTATAGAATCTACCTCAACCCTGTATAGAGAACTCGATCATTACTGCATATAGAGTGTCTATGGTGATTCCAAATAATATATATAGATGTGTCGATATGATATGTCAAAACCTTGTATACGTGTCCCGATATTTAAAGTGCGTAAAATAAATAACAGAAATTAAATGACGATAAATAAAGTGCGTAAAGTAAATAACAGAAATTAAATGACAATAAATAAAATTGCGAGAATATAAATTGCGATAAATAAATTGCGATAAATAAAATGTAATACGAAATTAACAGTTAGCTAGAAACAGTTAGCTAGGATTTTGTTAGCGTGGTTTCTTAATAAAATTTAATATTGTTATTTAGTCTGTTTCTAATCAATTTTTATTGTGTCCATTATTTCTTCATTATGCCACTTGTTGGATTCTGATATGTCAAAATTCAAATATGAAATTGAATTTGAATGAAAATAGTTATTCTTTGGTGAATGGATAAGTATCCCAGTGGTTGTAAATAGGATAGTGAATAACTGTTGAATCAGATTCGAAGAATATACAGTGTAACTTATTAATGTGAAATTTAAATATTCCTCGGGTATTACCTACCCGTTAATTATTGTTGTAACTTATATAAATTAATAATATTATTTCGTTCGTTATGGCCGAAGGGTGTCCCGGAATGATGGGGATATTCTTATATATGCATCTTGTTATTGTCGGTTACCAGGTGTTCACCATATGAATGATTTTTATCTCTATGTATGGGATGTGTATTGAAATATGAAATCTTGTGGTCTATTGTTACGATTTGATATATATAGGTTAAACCTATAACTCACCAACATTTTTGTTGACGTTTTAAGCATGTTTATTCTCAGGTGATTATTAAGAGCTTCCGCTGTCGCATACTTAAATAAGGACAAGATTTGGAGTCCATGCTTGTATGATATTGTGTAAAAACTGCATTCAAGAAACTTATTTTGTTGTAACATATTTGTATTGTAAACCATTATGTAATGGTCGTGTGTAAACAGGATATATTAGATTATCATTATTTGATAATCTACGTAAAGCTTTTTAAACCTTTATTGATGAAATAAAGGTTATGGTTTGTTTAAAAATGAATGCAGTCTTTGAAAAACGTCTCATATAGAGGTCAAAACCTCGCAACGAAATCAATTAATATGGAACGTTTTTAATCAATAAGAACGGGACATTTCAAATTAAACAACTGATAATATATACAAAAAACACTTTCTTTATTATTAGTATATTTAACACGGAATTAATATTTAAATATATTGTATAATTAAGTAAAATTATAATATATAAGGCACAAAAATATTAAAATCTAATATATTACGAAAATATTTATTAGGTTTATTTATATATTGTTAAATTTAATATATATTATAATATTTAAGATTTTGTATATTTTAAATCTAATATTATACTAATCTACATCCTATAATCTATTTCTTATCAAAAATCCTTCATCTGATCGTACGAAATGAATCCCTCAAACAGTTCAAGTCCCTCAGATTTCGATAGTTATTTCGGTAGTTATTCCGACAGCTATTCCGACATGGATATTCACCTAAGCTCCGAAAGCAGTGTAAACGAAATAGATCAACCAACTAGGCATCTTCAATTCATTGGATGAGTTCTTAGACTATTTAATCAATGGAGACGAGAAAAAGGCGATCCCTTCCACCCACCACACTGCCCTCTTGACGAAGAACCTGAAGCACTTACCGGCGAACCTGTTCGTAATACCATTTTCTCTCTCATTTCCAAAAAATCTTGTCACGATTATATACTATCTCAAATTCTAAATCTTATTCATCCGCTCGTTCCGACCGACAATCATCCCGGTGTAATAGAAGAAGTCAACGAACTTCGCGCTCGAGTAGTCAATTTGGAGAATATGGTGCAAAACTTACCAGCTTCAGCAACATCAAAAGTACCATCACCACCAACAGCAACAGTACCACCATCAGCAGCCCCAGAAGCATAACCAGTACCAACAACAACAACAACATCATCACACGTCTCAACCTCGCAATCTATACCTTAAGCATAATCATCGTTCTACGAATTGTTCTATATAAACTATCTTCATCTTTTGTGGTGATTATGTAATCTCTAATGTTTTAGAGATTATGTACTCTAGCTCTAGCCGTAAATCTGATGAGTTTAATATCACATTGACTCATTAAATCCATGATTATGTCTGAAGAAAATATATATGTATATATATTTTCATAAGGATTGTAATTAAAATTTTTATTGTACAAACTGTTAATGGTGAAAGTATTTTAACGGGTAGGTAATACCCGAGGAATATTTAGATTTCGCATTAATAAGTTACACTGTACATTCTTTCAAATCTAATTCAACAGTCATTTACTATCCTATTTACAACCACCGATATACGTATCCGTTCACCGCAGAATAACCCTTTCCATTCAATTTCATATTTGAATTTTGATCTATCAGAATCCAACAAGTGGCATAATGAAGAAAACATTGGGACAAAAATAAAATTTGTTAGAAACAAACAAATTAACTATGAGGAATTTTGTTAAGAATCCACGCTAACTGTTCCTAACTAATTGTTCCTAGCTAACTGATTACATTTTATTTATCGCAATTTAATTATCGCAATTTATATTCTCGCAATTTTATTTATCGTCATTTAATTTTTGTTATTTACTTTACGCACTTTATTTATCGTCATTTAATTTCTGTATTTATTTTACGTACTTTAAATATCGGGACACGTATATAAGGTTTTGACATATCATATCGACGCATATATATATATATATATATATATATATATATATATATATATATATATATATATATATATATATATATATATATATATTATTTGGAATAACCATAGACACTCTATATGCAGTAATGATCGAGTTCGCTATACAGGGTTGAGGTTGATTCTCAAATAATATATATACTTTGAGTTGTGATCGAGTCTGAGACATGTACACGGGTCACGATACGTATTAATTAATTCGAATATTATATATTAAGCTATATATGAAATATTTGACTGTAAACTGTGGACTATCGACTGTGGACTAATAACATTGGACAATTAAAATGAATTAAAATATTGATTATAATATATGAAACTAAACAATTCTTCAAGTTTGCCACTTGATTTCATCTCAAATCTCATTTGTATCTTGACGATTACAATCTACGTTCAAAAATCTTTCATGATTCTTGAAAACACCTCAATCGAAAGGATGAACCAACTGCACTTTATCCACGGAAGAAAAGATTTATGCATATAGTTATGCACCTGAAAAATACTCGGAACCTGAGTAAACGTTTAACACGCATCTGTGCTAGCTCCTTCGGCATTGCTATTACCGAAAATAACCATGAAATTTCTTTTCAAAGTAGCCAATTATGTCACAGCTTCAGCAAACCAATTTCAACTTTTCATTTGAATAAACCTTATTATAACTTTGATATATAAGTTTACCTTTCGTCATCGTTACCAGGGAACTGTTTATATTCCACCACATTAGAAGTAAACTTGCTAGCAACTCCATTGATCTTTGACTTTCTGAAAAATCTTTATACTCATTGAAACTCTATCATATACTCATTCACGTCTTATAACGAGAATTGCCATTCTAATTACCGAGAATTTGAAAATCAGTATTTTGAAATCTCATATCATATCTACATCAACAGTTATATGTATGACATTTATCTCTTAGAATTATGATCTTTCATTCTGAAATTCTGAAAAGCACTCAGTCACAAATCAATACTCTGAATATTGAAAAAGCTGAATGAAGCAGCAGAAACTGTAGACAATCGTAAATGACCTTAATCGTCGGAAGTTTAATGATAAAGAATAGTATGTTGGAAAAGCTCAGAAAAATTGAAACTGGAATACGGATTGAGCTAACCACGAAGGAGACCAAGGCAAATACAAGGACCACACTCTGTATTTAAAGAATCTGATGATTCTGTTTCTGATGAAATCTTTAGCGAATACCTTGCTTCCGAATCTAAACCCTTACGGATAAATTTTCTTCACCATCCTTCGATATTAGAAATTTCAAGGTATCATCGTATCTTTCATTATAAATATTCTCCATATTTCTGAAGATATTTTCATAACTGTTCTTATCTGAAATCATTAATCTCATCGTGCTATCAGTGTTACATCATATAGAAACTGTTAGTTTCTATATTCTGTAAACTTTCAAGCTTAAATATGAATGTTATTGAAGTAATATTGGGAACTGATGCATGAGTTAGTATAAAATAATGACACTTGATCAACGTGATTATATTACAGTAAGTCATGCTGAGTTTCTAAATGGAATGTGATGATTCACAGATCATAACGTCATCATATGCCATGTTACACGACTCTTACGTTATGTCTAATCTATAAACATATCAAGAACATATTTTTCTTGATAGTCCTATCTTTCTTTGAATTCTGGTAATTTGACAAGTCAAATTGTGCTATTACCGTTTCTTTCTTAGAACATTAACAACGTTCATTCTGAAACTTGTATCTGCGAATCCTGGACCATTATAAGAGATGCCCAATCGCAAGAAGAAGAAACGTAGGGACAAAGCTCCGAAATAGAAATTGGAGTATAAATCATAGCAAATAGGGAGGAGTATTAACTGGGGATGACAATGACTATAGAAAAAGAAGCAAGGACTTCGAAGTATAAGGGAAGATATAAGACCCGATAACAACATATAAATTACAAATCGTGGATATTAATACGAATAACAATATAAAGACACGGTATAATTAAGAATAGTATCACCCCAAGGCGATGGTAGAAGTAAACAGATTTTTCTGGTGGAAGAGCGAAAAGAAGGATGACAGAAATGATAATTAGAAAAATATCAAAGATTAGAACTGGATTAAGCATTTTCACAATATTTTAGATGTATGAACTAAGAAAGAAAGTATAGGAATGGTGAGAATAATGGAACGAAAGAGCTTAATTTATAATGAAAATATCAGACAGAGTAATCGAGACAGATCACCGTATTTAATTATAGAGATCTTAACTTCCTTACTCGCTGAAGAATTAAATCTTTTAGATTTCGAAGATTTTCTTTAAATCCATTGAATTTCGGAATTCAACCAAGACGACATCAAAAGCTAAGACGCACCTTATTTTCTAAATTCAAACGTGACTACATCAAAAGTTAAATCTTTATCTCAATCTTTTGTGAGAACTTCACTCGTACGTTTCACATAATCAAATCTTTTTATCTATATTAACCAATATTGATAAAACTCTATTTATCAACTCAGATTCGGCATGAAAACATTTTTATTGTTAGCCATGACCACCTCACTTAAATTTCGGGACGAAATTTCTTTAACGGGTAGGTACTGTGACGACCCGGGAATATTCGACCAAATTTAAACTTAATCTTTATGTGTTTCCGATACGATAAGAAAAATCTGTAATATTTAGTCTCGAAAACTTTGGAACTATGTTCATATGTTTAATTACCCTTTGACTATTCCCGACGATTCACGGGCAATAAAATTGTAAAATAGATATGTGTATATATAGATATGTATGTATATAATAAATTGAAATACATTACTTCACCACATGATACTTAACAACACATATTTAATTTTATTCAATCACATATGACATTATATTAATTAATAATAAGACATTTCACATTTTGTAAACTTGTTTATACTACACACATAAAAATAATATTACTAATACACACACGCTATTATATTCAAACATCCAACTGGCACTTTACATTTTTCTCACCTTACACAATTTATAACTATACATAATTCAGCACACAACCACTATATATATATATATATATATATATATATATATATATATATTATATATATATATATATATATATATATATATATATATATATATATATATATATATATTAAAAATGCAAATTATATATAAAGATAAGGATCCAAAATTTGCTTTGCCATGTGTTATACTTTTCAAGTATGGCCAACCACGTTTTTTTTTTAAATAAATCATGTGGGACCACATGAAGTTATTGGTCGACAGAAATAGATTTAGAAAAAGGGACGTTCAATTATTTTTTGTTTTTTTAAAGTAACATGGATGATGGAAGATGACTTGAATCATTGGCGTATTATTTTTCTTTCTTTTCTTTGGCAGACGTTTTACAAACAAGGGATCCCACATCCCACTTGATATTATACCAACTCATAAATTATATATATACCCACTAACACTGAATATAGATATATTATATGCACACACACATATGAAAACCAACAAACACTCTAATCACAAAAACCCCACTACGTAATATATCAGTTACTACTTAGATTTATGTTATATTTTTTTTTGAGATTCAATGAACCACATTTTTCTATTATATACAGAATCATATGGACATACATCCACACGAAGACATACACATATATATTTTTAGTTCGTGATCAAATATGATCATCTTCACCCTCCCTACACTCGACAACCGCAAGCAAACCCACCTAATCCGCCATTGTCGATCAACACTCAATCTCCTCCGGGAACCAACATACACCACACTACAAACCACCTTTTTCTCTTTCCACCATCGATCTTCAACTCCGGTTACCATAATCCACCACCATCATCGACACCACAAGATCACCACCTTAAGTTACCATAATCAGGCTGCTGTACATTCACCTGCAACCATCGATAATAGTTACCGGTAACTGCAGTTTCTATAAAAACGTTTATGTCCCATGAACAATCACCAACTGCAGCCACCATCTACTACAGTTCTTTTATTTTTTTTCTTGGTTAAACCAAATACCAACATCACATCTTCGATTCCCTTTTACTGCTGCAGTTTCTGTTTTTATCTTAAACTGTGAATGAAGGATAATGATGATGTTCGAGTAAAGATGATGATGATGACATGATTCAAAGAAGTATGATATTATTGTTGTTATTTTTCTGGTCAGTTTCAAACCCAAAACACTCCTTCTTCGACACCCACGTTATCTTCTATCATTATATGTTTATGTTCGACAGCTCCCACAACCATCTCTTGTTCGATACTATTGCTACGGTGGTCAAAGAAGGCTGCTACAACTTGATTAAGACACCGACGTTTTCTTTCTTTCTTTAAGACAGGTTGGATTTGATTTTTCTTTTATTGGGCTTGTTTTGGTTATATGTTAATGGACTTGTGAAACTAGCGTTTTTATTCATGTTCGAAATTAAAGGGTTTTGCTGTTGGGCTTATTAATAAATTCGGAATGGGCTATTGATTTTTAACCCGGGCTAGTAACAATTCTTTTGAATGAGTAGGCTTCGACTGGGTTTCTACTTGTACACGATTGATGATAGATAATAATGATGAATGATGGGCTGTGATGGTGAGGTCGTGGAGGATTATGGTGATGATTAAAATGATAACATGATTATGAAATGGGTTAGAGGAAGAACTAAAATAATATGGTGTATAATTAAATGGGTTGAGTATGTTAACAGAAGGACAGAATTGGAGTAATGGTTAAGGGTGTTGGTGTAGTAGTGGGAGGTCACGGGTTCGAGACTAGGCAGAGACATTTTTTTTAAAAAAAGCCTAATGAGGTAGTTTTCATACTAAGATTACTTCTATTGTTATTATTATTATTATAAATATTATTGGTATTATTGATATTATTATTAATAATTGTTATTATGTTAATAAATAATAGGATTAATATTATTATGTTTTTTTGATTTTACTAAATATTATCATTTGGTAGTACTAGTATTATTATCATAATTACTATTGATACAAGTATTATCATTATTATGATTATTATTATCATTATTAGTGTTATTATAAAAATAACACAATTTATTACTAATTTCATTAGTATTAATATTAGCATCATTGCATAAGTATTAGTATAATTATTAACATACGTATTATTACTAATGTTGTCAGTATTATCATAAGTATGATTAGTATTATTAGTATTATTATCATTCTTATTATTATTAGTATCAAGATTTACATTTGCACTGAAAATTTTATATTATAACAAGATTTCCCTTTGAATTAAAAACAATCATTTATTATTATTATTATTATTAACAGGTATTATCTATATCATTACTATAAAATCATCATTACTATAAAAATCACCATTATTATTAAAAGTATTATTTTTATAAAAACTAACATTTTATCTTATCATTATTATTATCATTACTTTTATTATTATTATCAAAACTATTAATATCAATATCATTACTAAAAATCTAATTATTATTAATATTAATATTATCATAAAAAGATACAAATTGTTACTTATATTATTCTACCAAATAAATAGCTATATAAGAATATATTTAGTACATATCACATAATAACATTAATATTTTCATAATAAATAAAGTATATAAAATAAATATAGTTAATTTAGTTATTAATAAAACATATAAATTACTAAAATAACAATTAATGATAATACATAAACTTGTCAATTACGATTATACGTTTTAATATATATACAAATAATATAGGTTCGTGAATCCGAGGCCAACCCTATACTCGTTCAATGTCGTCATATGTATTTTCACTACAAAATACATTAGGTGAGTTTCATTTGCTCCCTTTTTACTCTTTACGTTTTTGGACTGAGAATAATGTAAATGCTTTATTAACTGGTTTACAATATTTATATGCGTGAGTTTCATTAATCCCTTTTTAAATGCTTTTGCAATATATATTTTTGGGACTGAGAATTACATGCGCTGCTTTTATAAATGTTTTACGAAATAGACACAAGTAATCGAAACTACATTATATGGTTGAATGATCGAAATCGAATATGCCCCTTTTTATTAAGTCTGGTAATCTAAGAATTAGGAAACAGACACCCTAATTGACGCGAACTCTAAAGATAGATCTATCGGGCCCAACAAGCCCCATCCAAAGTACCGGATGCTTTAGTACTTCGAAATTTATATCATGTCCGAAGGAGGATCCCGGAATGATGGGGATATTCTTATATGCATATTGTGAATGTCGGTTACCAGGTGTTCAATCCATATGAATGATTATTTTTGTCTCTATGCATGGGACGTATGTTTATGGGAAATGGAAATATGAAATCTTGTGGTCTATTAAAATTATGAAAATGATCGTTTATGATAAACTAATGAACTCACCAACCTTTTGGTTGACACTTTAAAGCATGTTTATTCTCAGGTATGAAAGAAATCTTCCGCTGTGCATTTGCTCATCTTAGAGATATTACTTGGAGTCATTCACGACATATTTCAAAAGACGTTGCATTCTAGTCGTTGAGTTCATCAAGATTATTATTAATTCAAATATAGTTAGATATATTATGAAATGATATGCATGTCGTCAACTTTCGATGAAATGAAAGTTTGTCTTTTCAAAAACGAATGCAATGTTTGTAAAATGTATCATATAGAGGTCAAGTACCTCGCGATGTAATCAACTGTTGTGAATCAAACGTTCCATATTAATTGATTTCGTTGCGAGGTTTTGACCTCTATATGAGACGTTTTTCAAAGACTGCATTCATTTTTAAAACAAACCATAACCTTTATTTCATAAATAAAGGTTTAAAAAGCTTTACGTAGATTATCAAATAATGATAATCTAAAATATCCTGTTTACACACGACCATTACATAATGGTTTACAATACAAATATGTTACATCGAAATCAGTTTCTTGAATGCAGTTTTTACACAATATCATACAAACATGGACTCCAAATCTTGTCCTTATTTTAGTATGCAACAGCGGAAGCTCTTAATATTCACCTGAGAATAAACATGCTTTAAACATCAACAAAAATGTTGGTGAGTTATAGGTTTAACCTATATATATCAAATCGTAACAATAGACCACAAGATTTCATATTTCAATACACATCCCATACATAGAGATAAAAATCATTCATATGGTGAACACCTGGTAACCGACAATAACAAGATGCATATATAAGAATATCCCCATCATTCCGGGACACCCTTCGGATATGATATAAATTTCGAAGTACTAAAGCATCCGGTACTTTGGATGGGGTTTGTTAGGCCCAATAGATCTATCTTTAGGATTCGCGTCAATTAGGGTGTCTGTTCCCTAATTCTTAGATTACCAGACTTAATAAAAAGGGGCATATTCGATTTCGTTAATTCAACCATAGAATGTAGTTTCACGTACTTGTGTCTATTTTGTAAATCATTTATAAAACCTGCATGTATTCTCATCCCAAAAATATTAGATTTTAAAAGTGGGACTATAACTCACTTTCAGAGATTTTTACTTCGCCGGGAAGTAAGACTTGGCCACTGGTTGATTCACGAACCTATAACAATATATACATATATATCAAAGTATGTTCAAAATATATTTACAACACTTTTAATATATTTTGATGTTTTAAGTTTATTAAGTCAGCTGTCCTCGTTAGTAACCTACAACTAGTTGTCCACAGTTAGATGTACAGAAAAATAAATCGATAAATATTATCTTGAATCAATCCACGACCCAGTGTATACGTATCTCAGTATTGATCACAACTCAAACTATATATATTTTGGAATCAACCTCAACCCTGTATAGCTAACTCCAACATTCACATATAGAGTGTCTATGGTTGTTCCGAAATATATATAGATGTGTCGACATGATAGGTCGAAACATTGTATACGTGTCTATGGTATCTCAAGATTACATAATATACAATACAAGTTGATTAAGTTATGGTTGGAATAGATTTGTTACCAATTTTCACGTAGCTAAAATGAGAAAAATTATCCAATCTTGTTTTACCCATAACTTCTTCATTTTAAATCCGTTTTGAGTGAATCAAATTGCTATGGTTTCATATTGAACTCTATTTTATGAATCTAAACAGAAAAAGTATAGGTTTATAGTCGAAAAAATAAGTTACAAGTCGTTTTTGTAAAGGTAGTCATTTCAGTCGAAAGAACGACGTCTAGATGACCATTTTAGAAAACATACTTTCACTTTGAGTTTAACCATAATTTTTGGATATAGTTTCATGTTCATAATAAAAATCATTTTCTCAGAATAACAACTTTTAAATCAAAGTTTATCATAGTTTTTAATTAACTAACCCAAAACAGCCCGCGGTGTTACTACGACGGCGTAAATCCGGTTTTACGGTGTTTTCGTGTTTCCAGGTTTTAAATCATTAAGTTAGCATATCATATAGATATAGAACATGTGTTTAGTTGATTTTAAAAGTCAAGTTAGAAGGATTAACTTTTGTTTGCGAACAAGTTTAGAATTAACTAAACTATGTTCTAGTGATTACAAGTTTAAACCTTCGAATAAGATAGCTTTATATGTATGAATCGAATGATGTTATGAACATCATTACTACCTTAATTTCCTTGGATAAACCTACTGGAAAAGAGAAAAATGGATCTAGCTTCAATGGATCCTTGGATGGCTCGAAGTTCTTGAAGCAGAATCATGACACGAAAACAAGTTCAAGTAAGATCATCACTTGAAATAAGATTGTTATAGTTATAGAAATTGAACCAAAGTTTGAATATGATTATTACCTTGTATTAGAATGATAACCTACTGTAAGAAACAAAGATTTCTTGAGGTTGGATGATCACCTTACAAGATTGGAAGTGAGCTAGCAAACTTGAAAGTATTCTTGATTTTATGAAACTAGAACTTTTGGAATTTATGAAGAACACTTAGAACTTGAAGATAGAACTTGAGAGAGATCAATTAGATGAAGAAAATTGAAGAATAAAAGTGTTTGTAGGTGTTTTTGGTCGTTGGTGTATGGATTAGATATAAAGGATATGTAATTTTGTTTTCATGTAAATAAGTCATGAATGATTACTCATATTTTTGTAATTTTATGAGATATTTCATGCTAGTTGCCAAATGATGGTTCCCACATGTGTTAGGTGACTCACATGGGCTGCTAAGAGCTGATCATTGGAGTGTATATACCAATAGTACATACATCTAAAAGCTGTGTATTGTACGAGTACGAATACGGGTGCATACGAGTAGAATTGTTGATGAAACTGAACGAGGATGTAATTGTAAGCATTTTTGTTAAGTAGAAGTATTTTGATAAGTGTATTGAAGTCTTTCAAAAGTGTATAAATACATATTAAAACACTACATGTATATACATTTTAACTGAGTCGTTAAGTCATCGTTAGTCGTTACATGTAAATGTTGTTTTGAAACCTTTAGGTTAACGATCTTGTTAAATGTTGTTAACCCAATGTTTATAATATCAAAAGAGATTTTAAATTATTATATTATCATGATATTATGATGTACGAATATCTCTTAATATGATATATATACATTAAATGTCGTTACAACGATAATCGTTACACATATGTCTCGTTTCAAAATCATTAAGTTAGTAGTCTTGTTTTTACATATGTAGTTCATTGTTAATATACTTAATGATATGTTTAATTATCATAATATAATTTTAACTATATATATAACCATATATATGTCATCATATAGTTTTTACAAGTTTTAACGTTCGTGAATCACCGGTCAACTTGGGTGGTCAATTGTCTATATGAAACCTATTTCAATTAATCAAGTCTTAACAAGTTTGATTGCTTAACATGTTGGAAACATTTAATCATGTAAATATCAATCTCAATTAATATATATAAACATGGAAAAGTTCGGGTCACTACAGTACCTACCCGTTAAATAAATTTCGTCCCGAAATTTTAAGCTGTTGAAGGTGTTGACGAATCTTCTGGAAATAGATGCGGGTATTTCTTCTTCATCTGATCTTCACGCTCCCAGGTGAACTCGGGTCCTCTACGAGCATTCCATCGAACCTTAACAATTGGTATCTTGTTTTGCTTAAGTCTTTTAACCTCACGATCCATTATTTCGACGGGTTCTTCGATGAATTGAAGTTTTTCGTTGATTTGGATTTCATCTAACGGAATAGTGAGATCTTCTTTAGCAAAACATTTCTTTAAATTCGAGACGTGGAAAGTGTTATGTACAGCCGCGAGTTGTTGAGGTAACTCTAGTCGGTAAGCTACTGGTCCGACACGATCAATAATCTTGAATGGTCCAATATACCTTGGATTTAATTTCCCTCGTTTACCAAATCGAACAACGCCTTTCCAAGGTGCAACTTTAAGCATGACCATCTCTCCAATTTCAAATTCTATATCTTTTCTTTTAATGTCAGCGTAGCTCTTTTGTCGACTTTGGGCGGTTTTCAACCGTTGTTGAATTTGGATGATCTTCTCGGTAGTTTCTTGTATAATCTCCGGACCCGTAATCTGTCTATCCCCCACTTCACTCCAACAAATCGGAGACCTGCACTTTCTACCATAAAGTGCTTCAAATGGCGCCATCTCAATACTTGAATGGTAGCTGTTGTTGTAGGAAAATTCTGCTAACGGTAGATGTCGATCCCAACTGTTTCCGAAATCAATAACACATGCTCGTAGCATGTCTTCAAGCGTTTGTATCGTCCTTTCGCTCTGCCCATCAGTTTGTGGATGATAGGCAGTACTCATGTCTAGACGAGTTCCTAATGCTTGCTGTAATGTCTGCCAGAATCTTGAAATAAATCTGCCATCCCTATCAGAGATAATAGAGATTGGTATTCCATGTCTGGAGACGACTTCCTTCAAATACAGTCGTGCTAACTTCTCCATCTTGTCATCTTCTCTTATTGGTAGGAAGTGTGCTGATTTGGTGAGACGATCAACTATTACCCAAATAGTATCAAAACCACTTGCAGTCCTTGGCAATTTAGTGATGAAATCCATGGTAATGTTTTCCCATTTCCATTCCGGGATTTCGGGTTGTTGAAGTAGACCTGATGGTTTCTGATGCTCAGCTTTGACCTTAGAACACGTCAAACATTCTCCTACGTATTTAGCAACATCGGCTTTCATACCCGGCCACCAAAAATGTTTCTTGAGATCCTTGTACATCTTCCCCGTTCCAGGATGTATTGAGTATCTGGTTTTATGAGCTTCTCTAAGTACCATTTCTCTCATATCTCCAAATTTTGGTACCCAAATCCTTTCAGCCCTATACCGGGTTCCGTCTTCCCGAATATTAAGATGCTTCTCCGATCCTTTGGGTATTTCATCCTTTAAATTTCCCTCTTTTAAAACTCCTTGTTGCGCCTCCTTTATTTGAGTAGTAATGTTATTATGAATCATTATATTCATAGATTTTACTCGAATGGGTTCTCTATCCTTCCTGCTCAAGGCATCGGCTACCACATTTGCCTTCCCCGGGTGGTAACGAATCTCAAAATCGTAATCATTCAATAATTCAATCCACCTACGCTGCCTCATATTCAGTTGTTTCTGATTAAATATGTGTTGAAGACTTTTGTGGTCGGTATATATAATACTTTTGACCCCATATAAGTAGTGCCTCCAAGTCTTTAATGCAAAAACAACCGCGCCTAATTCCAAATCATGCGTCGTATAATTTTGTTCGTGAATCTTCAATTGTCTAGACGCATAAGCAATCACCTTCGTTCGTTGCATTAATACACAACCGAGACCTTGCTTTGATGCGTCACAATAAATCACAAAAGAATATTTTTAAGAACTCTAATATTATAATTTTTTTGTTAAATATATTATTAAAAATCATAATATTATTACTAATAAGTTAACATATATAGAATTATAATATATTAATTAAACATTATTAATTAATTTTATTTCATATATGGTACCATTACTAATAAGACAGAACTAAGAGGGTTACGAACCCAAGGATTTGATATTACCACGTATGAAAGACGATTCACAGAATTGTGCCTATTGTGTCCGGGAGCATTCGAAGATGAGGAAGAGAAGATCGACGCGTTTGTGAAAGGATTACCGGAAAGAATCCAAGAAGATATAAGTTCACACGAGCCCGCCTCCATACAACAGGCATGTAGAATGGCTCACAAACTAGTGAACCAGATTGAAGAAAGAATTAAAGAACAGACTGCTGAAGAGGCCAATGTGAAGCAAGTCAAAAGAAAGTGGGAGGAAAACGGTGATAAGAATCACCAATACAACAACAGCAATTACAACAATAATCGCAACAATTATCCCAACAATCGCAACATCAATCGCAACTACAACAAACGGCCCAACAACAACAACAACAACAACAACAGCAACTACAACAATCATCCCAACAACAATAATAACCGTAACAACAACAACAATCAGAAGCAGCTATGCGACATGATATAAATTTCGAAGTACTAAAACATCCGGTACTTTGGATGGGGCTTGTTGGGCCCGATAGATCTATCTTTAGGATTCGCGTCAATTAGGGTGTCTGTTCCCTAATTCTTAGATTACCAGACTTAATAAAAAGGGGCATATTCGACTTCGATAATCCAACCATAGAATGTAGTTTCACGTACTTGTGTCAATTTCGTAAAACAGTTATAAAAGTTGCGCATGTATTCTCAGCCCAAAAATATAAAGGGTAAAAAGACAAATGAAACTCACGATACTGTATTTTGTAGTAAAAATACATATGACGTCATTGAACAATGCAGGGTTGGCCTCGGATTCACGAACCTATATCAATTGTGTATATATTAATACGTATAATGTAAGTTACAAAATTTCATTTATTAATATGTATTATTTATATATTATAGTTTTGTAGAATTTATTCTAACCTTTATTTTAAAACGTATACTTATATTATATTTTAAGTTATATTTTATATATATATATATATATATATATATATATATATATATATATATATATATATATCTATTTTATGTATATATATCTATAATGATTTACGTTTATATAAATAGTGACATTAATATATTTATATACATATATTTGTGGTTAGTATTGTATTTATGAAATTTTATTAGTTTGTTATGTGAATTATTAATACAATCCTAGTATATACCATAAGTATATATATAGTGTACAAAAGATTTATTTGTTAAAATAATAATTTAGATAATAATGATTTACTAATAATAATAATAATTTTATTAATAATGATAATACTAATAGTAAAAAAAATGAAAATGATAACTGTTAATGATACTAATAATAATAACTCTAAAATAATATTAATACTAATACCATACTTATGTTAATAATAAGGGTTCTAATATTTATAAAATGATAAATGATAATCATAATAATACTAGTAAATATTAATGATGATACTGATAAATATGATATTATTAATTGTAAATGTACTGATGATACTATTATTTATAAACCGGTACAAATTCTAATATTGATGATAATAATATATTTTTATTTCCTTCATAATAATAATAATGATAATCATAATCATAATCCTAATGATGATAAAATACTAAAATGATAAGTTTATTACTAATAATAATATTATTAATACCTATCATAATAATAATAGTAATGTCTATAATACTTTCAAATATGATAACAAGTATGATACTAATAATAACAATAACAATAACAATCAAAACAATCACAATAATAATAATAATACTAATAATAATTAATATATAATAACAATAATAAAATTAGAAAAGAAAACTACCTCACATGAAAAGAGTTTCAAAAAAAAAAGAAAGAAACTACCGTCCTCTGGACTCGATCTCGTGACCACATGCTCACACGCAAACACTCTCGACCATCCCACCAATTCTGATTCTCTGTACTAATATCGAATTTAAATTTTATATATAAACTGTTTTTCTTCTATTCCTCTTCTTCTCCACAAGTCTCATGGATTCAACAAAACATCAATAACCAAAAAAAAAAAAAAAAAATCGGGGTTCCCTTTAAAGCTTCAAAACATTACAGAAAAAATAATAATTTGGGTTCTAAAATAATAAAAAAAAAATACTAAAGGCCTACTGCAGCGTCGGTTCTTGGAACAAAACAAAAAAAATTGATTTCGTAATAGATAACATTATAGATAATGTTTATAACACGAAATAGTTTTCTAAACATGTATAAAAACTACTGGAATCGTCAATTTGATCAGAAACATATACACGAACGCGAATTTGTCTCAAGAACAATTGTTGACTTTTTTTAAACTAAACTTTGACTTCAAAATTCAAGATCGATATAAAGATTTGAGAGTTGAGATTTTGCAGATAGATTCAAAGAAAGATTTCTAACCTTTCTGCATTTTTAGATTTTGAAACTTTATTCGAAATTGAATTAAGAGAAAAAAAAATTATAATAGATTAAAATATATTAAAATTATATATTACTAATATTTAAATAATTATATATTAGTAATATATTTGATTAATATATTTTGTTAATTATTAATATAATTAAATTACTAATATTTAAATTTATTAATAGTTATATAGAAATTATTAATATAAAATATTTAATATATTAATATTTATTTAAAACTATTTTATAAAAATTATATTTATTTATTGAATATAATATATTTTTTAATTAATTATATTATATTAATTAGTAATATTTAAATATATGTTATAATAATGAATAAGTAAAATATTACTTGATTAATTGAAATAGGTTTCATATAGACAATTGACCACCCAAGTTGACCGGTGATTCACGAACGTTAAAACTTGTAAAAACTATATGATGACATATATATGGTTATATATATAGTTAAAATTATATTATGATAATTAAACATATCATTAAGTATATTAACAATGAACTACATATGTAAAAACAAGACTACTAACTTAATGATTTTGAAACGAGACATATGTGTAACGATTATCGTTGTAACGACATTTAATGTATATATATCATATTAAGAGATATTCGTACATCATAATATCATGATAATATAATAATTTAAAATCTCTTTTGATATTATAAACATTGGGTTAACAACATTTAACAAGATCGTTAACCTAAAGGTTTCAAAACAACATTTACATGTAACGACTAACGATGACTTAACGACTCAGTTAAAATGTATATACATGTAGTGTTTTAATATGTATTTATACACTTTTGAAAGACTTCAATACACTTATCAAAATACTTCTACTTAACAAAAATGCTTACAATTACATCCTCGTTCAGTTTCATCAACAATTCTACTCGTATGCACCCGTATTCGTACTCGTACAATACACAGCTTTTAGATGTATGTACTATTGGTATATACACTCCAATGATCAGCTCTTAGCAGCCCATGTGAGTCACCTAACACATGTGGGAACCATCATTTGGCAACTAGCATGAAATATCTCATAAAATTACAAAAATATGAGTAATCATTCATGACTTATTTACATGAAAACAAAATTACATATCCTTTATATCTAATCCATACACCAACGACCAAAAACACCTACAAACACTTTTATTCTTCAATTTTCTTCATCTAATTGATCTCTCTCAAGTTCTATCTTCAAGTTCTAAGTGTTCTTCATAAATTCCAAAAGTTCTAGTTTCATAAAATCAAGAATACTTTCAAGTTTGCTAGCTCACTTCCAATCTTGTAAGGTGATCATCCAACCTCAAGAAATCTTTGTTTCTTACAGTAGGTTATCATTCTAATACAAGGTAATAATCATATTCAAACTTTGGTTCAATTTCTATAACTATAACAATCTTATTTCAAGTGATGATCTTACTTGAACTTGTTTTCGTGTCATGATTCTGCTTCAAGAACTTCGAGCCATCCAAGGATCCATTGAAGCTAGATCCATTTTTCTCTTTTCCAGTAGGTTTATCCAAGGAAATTAAGGTAGTAATGATGTTCATAACATCATTCGATTCATACATATAAAGCTATCTTATTCGAAGGTTTAAACTTGTAATCACTAGAACATAGTTTAGTTAATTCTAAACTTGTTCGCAAACAAAAGTTAATCCTTCTAACTTGACTTTTAAAATCAACTAAACACATGTTCTATATCTATATGATATGCTAACTTAATGATTTAAAACCTGGAAACACGAAAACACCGTAAAACCGGATTTACGCCGTCGTAGTAACACCGCGGGCTGTTTTGGGTTAGTTAATTAAAAACTATGATAAACTTTGATTTAAAAGTTGTTATTCTGAGAAAATGATTTTTATTATGAACATGAAACTATATCCAAAAATTATGGTTAAACTCAAAGTGAAAGTATGTTTTCTAAAATGGTCATCTAGACGTCGTTCTTTCGACTGAAATGACTACCTTTACAAAAACGACTTGTAACTTATTTTTTCGACTATAAACCTATACTTTTTCTGTTTAGATTCATAAAATAGAGTTCAATATGAAACCATAGCAATTTGATTCACTCAAAACGGATTTAAAATGAAGAAGTTATGGGTAAAACAAGATTGGATAATTTTTCTCATTTTAGCTACGTGAAAATTGGTAACAAATCTATTCCAACCATAACTTAATCAACTTGTATTGTATATTATGTAATCTTGAGATACCATAGACACGTATACAATGTTTCGACCTATCATGTCGACACATCTATATATATTTCGGAACAACCATAGACACTCTATATGTGAATGTTGGAGTTAGCTATACAGGGTTGAGGTTGATTCCAAAATATATATAGTTTGAGTTGTGATCAATACTGAGATACGTATACACTGGGTCGTGGATTGATTCAAGATAATATTTATCGATTTATTTTTCTGTACATCTAACTGTGGACAACTAGTTGTAGGTTACTAACGAGGACAGCTGACTTAATAAACTTAAAACATCAAAATATATTAAAAGTGTTGTAAATATATTTTGAACATACTTTGATATATATGTATATATTGTTATAGGTTCGTGAATCAACCAGTGGCCAAGTCTTACTTCCCGGCGAAGTAAAAATCTCTGAAAGTGAGTTATAGTCCCACTTTTAAAATCTAATATTTTTGGGATGAGAATACATGCAGGTTTTATAAATGATTTACAAAATAGACACAAGTACGTGAAACTACATTCTATGGTTGAATTAACGAAATCGAATATGCCCCTTTTTATTAAGTCTGGTAATCTAAGAATTAGGGAACAGACACCCTAATTGACGCGAATCCTAAAGATAGATCTATTGGGCCTAACAAACCCCATCCAAAGTACCGGATGCTTTAGTACTTCGAAATTTATATCATATCCGAAGGGTGTCCCTACGTTTCTTCTTCTTGCGATTGGGCATCTCTTATAATGGTCCAGGATTCGCAGATACAAGTTTCAGAATGAACGTTGTTAATGTTCTAAGAAAGAAACGGTAATAGCACAATTTGACTTGTCAAATTACCAGAATTCAAAGAAAGATAGGACTATCAAGAAAAATATGTTCTTGATATGTTTATAGATTAGACATAACGTAAGAGTCGTGTAACATGGCATATGATGACGTTATGATCTGTGAATCATCACATTCCATTTAGAAACTCAGCATGACTTACTGTAATATAATCACGTTGATCAAGTGTCATTATTTTATACTAACTCATGCATCAGTTCCCAATATTACTTCAATAACATTCATATTTAAGCTTGAAAGTTTACAGAATATAGAAACTAACAGTTTCTATATGATGTAACACTGATAGCACGATGAGATTAATGATTTCAGATAAGAACAGTTATGAAAATATCTTCAGAAATATGGAGAATATTTATAATGAAAGATACGATGATACCTTGAAATTTCTAATATCGAAGGATGGTGAAGAAAATTTATCCGTAAGGGTTTAGATTCGGAAGCAAGGTATTCGCTAAAGATTTCATCAGAAACAGAATCATCAGATTCTTTAAATACAGAGTGTGGTCCTTGTATTTGCCTTGGTCTCCTTCGTGGTTAGCTCAATCCGTATTCCAGTTTCAATTTTTCTGAGCTTTTCCAACATACTATTCTTTATCATTAAACTTCCGACGATTAAGGTCATTTACGATTGTCTACAGTTTCTGCTGCTTCATTCAGCTTTTTCAATATTCAGAGTATTGATTTGTGACTGAGTGCTTTTCAGAATTTCAGAATGAAAGATCATAATTCTAAGAGATAAATGTCATACATATAACTGTTGATGTAGATATGATATGAGATTTCAAAATACTGATTTTCAAATTCTCGGTAATTAGAATGGCAATTCTCGTTATAAGACGTGAATGAGTATATGATAGAGTTTCAATGAGTATAAAGATTTTTCAGAAAGTCAAAGATCAATGGAGTTGCTAGCAAGTTTACTTCTAATGTGGTGGAATATAAACAGTTCCCTGGTAACGATGACGAAAGGTAAACTTATATATCAAAGTTATAATAAGGTTTATTCAAATGAAAAGTTGAAATTGGTTTGCTGAAGCTGTGACATAATTGGCTACTTTGAAAAGAAATTTCATGGTTATTTTCGGTAATAGCAATGCCGAAGGAGCTAGCACAGATGCGTGTTAAACGTTTACTCAGGTTCCGAGTATTTTTCAGGTGCATAACTATATGCATAAATCTTTTCTTCCGTGGATAAAGTGCAGTTGGTTCATCCTTTCGATTGAGGTGTTTTCAAGAATCATGAAAGATTTTTGAACGTAGATTGTAATCGTCAAGATACAAATGAGATTTGAGATGAAATCAAGTGGCAAACTTGAAGAATTGTTTAGTTTCATATATTATAATCAATATTTTAATTCATTTTAATTGTCCAATGTTATTAGTCCACAGTCGATAGTCCACAGTTTACAGTCAAATATTTCATATATAGCTTAATATATAATATTCGAATTAATTAATACGTATCGTGACCCGTGTACATGTCTCAGACTCGATCACAACTCAAAGTATATATATTATTTGAGAATCAACCTCAACCCTGTATAGCGAACTCGATCATTACTGCATATAGAGTGTCTATGGTTATTCCAAATAATATATATATATATATATATATATATATATATATATATATATATATATATATATATATATATATATATATATATATATATATATATATATATATATATATGCGTCGATATGATATGTCAAAACCTTATATACGTGTCCCGATATTTAAAGTACGTAAAATAAATACAGAAATTAAATGACGATAAATAAAGTGCGTAAAGTAAATAACAAAAATTAAATGACGATAAATAAAATTGCGAGAATATAAATTGCGATAATTAAATTGCGATAAATAAAATGTAATCAGTTAGCTAGGAACAATTAGTTAGGAACAGTTAGCGTGGATTCTTAACAAAATTCCTCATAGTTAATTTGTTTGTTTCTAACAAATTTTATTTTTGTCCCAATGTTTTCTTCATTATGCCACTTGTTGGATTCTGATAGATCAAAATTCAAATATGAAATTGAATGGAAAGGGTTATTCTGCGGTGAACGGATACGTATATCGGTGGTTGTAAATAGGATAGTAAATGACTGTTGAATTAGATTTGAAAGAATGTACAGTGTAACTTATTAATGCGAAATCTAAATATTCCTCGGGTATTACCTACCCGTTAAAATACTTTCACCATTAACAGTTTGTACAATAAAAATTTTAATTACAATCCTTATGAAAATATATATACATATATATTTTCTTCAGACATAATCATGGATTTAATGAGTCAATGTGATATTAAACTCATCAGATTTACGGCTAGAGCTAGAGTACATAATCTCTAAAACATTAGAGATTACATAATCACCACAAAAGATGAAGATAGTTTATATAGAACAATTCGTAGAACGATGATTATGCTTAAGGTATAGATTGCGAGGTTGAGACGTGTGATGATGTTGTTGTTGTTGTTGGTACTGGTTATGCTTCTGGGGCTGCTGATGGTGGTACTGTTGCTGTTGGTGGTGATGGTACTTTTGATGTTGCTGAAGCTGGTAAGTTTTGCACCATATTCTCCAAATTGACTACTCGAGCGCGAAGTTCGTTGACTTCTTCTATTACACCGGGATGATTGTCGGTCGGAACGAGCGGATGAATAAGATTTAGAATTTGAGATAGTATATAATCGTGACAAGATTTTTTGGAAATGAGAGAGAAAATGGTATTACGAACAGGTTCGCCGGTAAGTGCTTCAGGTTCTTCGTCAAGAGGGCAGTGTGGTGGGTGGAAGGGATCGCCTTTTTCTCGTCTCCATTGATTAAATAGTCTAAGAACTCATCCAATGAATTGAAGATGCCTAGTTGGTTGATCTATTTCGTTTACACTGCTTTCGGAGCTTAGGTGAATATCCATGTCGGAATAGCTGTCGGAATAACTACCGAAATAACTATCGAAATCTGAGGGACTTGAACTGTTTGAGGGATTCATTTCGTACGATCAGATGAAGGATTTTTGATAAGAAATAGATTATAGGATGTAGATTAGTACCCTGCAATACATAATTTACGTACGCATATATAATAATAAAATCTCATAAGTTCAGGAGGAATCTACGGAAGCTGTCAGGCAAGGGGAACAATAACAGATACGCTAAGATATGAATTTATCTATACACAGTCTATGAAATAGAGGCAGTAATATGTGTCTAGACTAAGAATGATAAGCAGGTAATTTCCTAAGGATGATAGGCAGATGATTTCCGACTAGAAATAATAAGCAAAACTTTTGACATGCAGACACGGTCGAAGTCCAGACTCACTAATGCATCCTAACGACTTATCAGTTAGACACACTAATGCAGACCTGGTTCGCTAAGACCATCGCTCTGATACCAACTAATAAGAAATCATCTGTGTGATATTTAACATAATATTTTTAATACTAATTTATGAATATTTTATTTATTAAAAATATTCATAATATTTATTAGGTGTATTTTAATATATTTATTAGTTTCACCTTGGAAAGGCGTTGTTCGATTTGGTAAACGAGGGAAATTAAATCCAAGGTATATTGGACCATTCAAGATTATTGATCGTGTCGGACCAGTAGCTTACCGACTTGAGTTACCTCAACAACTCGCGGCTGTACATAACACTTTCCACGTCTCGAATTTGAAGAAATGTTTTGCTAAAGAAGATCTCACTATTCCGTTAGATGAAATCCAAATCAACGAAAAACTCCAATTCATCGAAGAACCCGTCGAAATAATGGATCGTGAGGTTAAAAGACTTAAGCAAAACAAGATACCAATTGTTAAGGTTCGATGGAATGCTCGTAGAGGACCCGAGTTCACCTGGGAGCGTGAAGATCAGATGAAGATGAAATACCCGCATCTATTTCCAGAAGATTCGTCAACACCTTCAACAGCTTAAAATTTCGGGACGAAATTTATTTAACGGGTAGGTACTGTAGTGACCCGAACTTTTCCATGTTTATATATATTAATTGAGATTGATGTTTACATGATTAAATGTTTCCAACATGTTAAGCAATCAAACTTGTTAAGACTTGATTAATTGAAATAGATTTCATATAGACAATTGACCACCCAAGTTGACCGGTGATTCACGAACGTTAAAACTTGTAAAAAAAAAACTATATGATGACATATATATGGTTATATATATAGTTAACATGATATTATGATAAGTAAACATATCATTAATTATATTAACAATGAACTACATATGTAAAAACAAGACTACTAACTTAATGATTTTGAAACGAGACATATATGTAACGTTTATCGTTGTAACGACATTTAATGTATATATATCATATTAAGAGATATTCGTACATCATAATATCATGATAATATAATAATTTAAAATCTCTTTTGTTATTATAAACATTGGGTTAACAACATTTAACAAGATCGTTAACCTAAAGGTTTCAAAACAACACTTACATGTAACGACTAACGATGACTTAACGACTCAGTTAAAATGTATATACATGTAGTGTTTTAATATGTATTTATACACTTTTGAAAGACTTCAATACACTTATCAAAATACTTCTACTTAACAAAAATGCTTACAATTACATTCTCGTTCAGTTTCATCAACAATTCTACTCGTATGCACCCGTATTCGTACTCGTACAATACACAGCTTTTAGATGTATGTACTATTGGTATATACACTCCAATGATCAGCTCTTAGCAGCCCATGTGAGTCACCTAACACATGTGGGAACCATCATTTGGCAACTAGCATGAAATATCTCATAAGATTACAAAAATATGAGTAATCATTCATGACTTATTTACATGAAAACAAAATTACATATCCTTTATATCTAATCCATACACCAACGACCAAAAACACCTACAAACACTTTCATTCTTCAATTTTCTTCATCTAATTGAACTCTCTCAAGTTCTATCTTCAAGTTCTAAGTGTTCTTCATAAATTCCAAAAGTTCTAGTTTCATAAAATCAAGAATACTTTCAAGTTTGCTAGCTCACTTCCAATCTTGTAAGGTGATCATCCAACCTCAAGAAATCTTTGTTTCTTACAGTAGGTTATCATTCTAATACAAGGTAATAATCATATTCAAACTTTGGTTCAATTTCTATAACTATAACAATCTTATTTCAAGTGATGATCTTACTTGAACTTGTTTTCGTGTCATGATTTTGCTTCAAGAACTTTGAGCCATCCAAGGATCCATTGAAGCTAGATCCATTTTTCTCTTTTCCAGTAGGTTCATCCAAGGAACTTAAGGTAGTAATGATGTTCATAACATCATTCGATTCATACATATAAAGCTATCTTATTCGAAGGTTTAAACTTGTAATCACTAGAACATAGTTTAGTTAATTCTAAACTATTTCGCAAACAAAAGTTAATCCTTCTAACTTGACTTTTAAAATCAACTAAACACATGTTCTATATCTATATGATATGCTAACTTAATGATTTAAAACCTGGAAACACGAAAAACACCGTAAAACCGGATTTACGCCGTCTTAGTAACACCGCGGGCTGTTTTGGGTTAGTTAATTAAAAACTATGATAAACTTTGATTTAAAAGTTGTTATTCTGAGAAAATGATTTTTATTATGAACATGAAACTATATCCAAAAATTATGGTTAAACTCAAAGTGGAAGTATGTTTTCTAAAATGGTCATCTAGACGTCGTTCTTTCGACTGAAATGACTACCTTTACAAAAACGACTTGTAACTTATTTTTCCGACTAGAAACCTATACTTTTTTTGTTTAGATTCATAAAATAGAGTTCAATATGAAACCATAGCAATTTGATTCACTCAAAACGGATTTAAAATGAAGAAGTTATGGGTAAAACAAGATTGGATAATTTTTCTCATTTTAGCTACGTGAAAATTGGTAACAAATCTATTCCAACCATAACTTAATCAACTTGTATTATATATTATGTAATCTTGAGATACCATAGACACGTATACAATGTTTCGACCTATCATGTCGACACATCTATATATATTTCGGAACAACCATAGACACTCTATATGTGAATGTTGGAGTTAGCTATACAGGGTTGAGGTTGATTCCAAAATATATATAGTTTGAGTTGTGATCAATACTGAGATACGTATACACTGGGTCGTGGATTGATTCAAGATAATATTTATCGATTTATTTCTGTACATCTAACTGTGGACAACTAGTTGTAGGTTACTAACGAGGACAGCTGACTTAATAAACTTAAAACATCAAAATATATTAAAAGTGTTGTAAATATATTTTGAACATACTTTGATATATATGTATATATTGTTATAGGTTCGTGAATCAACCAGTGGTCAAGTCTTACTTCCCGACGAAGTAAAAATCTGTGAAAGTGAGTTATAGTCCCACTTTTAAAATCTAATATTTTTGGGATGAGAATACATGCAGGTTTTATAAATGATTTACAAAATAGACACAAGTACGTGAAACTACATTCTATGGTTGAATTATCGAAATCGAATATGCCCCTTTTTATTAAGTCTGGTAATCTAAGAATTAGGGAACAGACACCCTAATTGACGCGAATCCTAAAGATAGATCTATTGGGCCTAACAAACCCCATCCAAAGTACCGGATGCTTTAGTACTTCGAAATTTATATCATATCCGAAGGGTGTCCCGGAATGATGGGGATATTCTTATATATGCATCTTGTTATTGTCGGTTACCAGGTGTTCACCATATGAATGATTTTTATCTCTATGTATGGGATGTGTATTGAAATATGAAATCTTGTGGTCTATTGTTACGATTTGATATATATAGGTTAAACCTATAACTCACCAACATTTTTGTTGACGTTTTAAGCATGTTTATTCTCAGGTGATTATTAAGAGCTTCCGCTGTCGCATACTTAAATAAGGACAAGATTTGGAGTCCATGCTTGTATGATATTGTGTAAAAACTGCATTCAAGAAACTTATTTTGTTGTAACATATTTGTATTGTAAACCATTATGTAATGGTCGTGTGTAAACAGGATATATTAGATTATCATTATTTGATAATCTACGTAAAGCTTTTTAAACCTTTATTGATGAAATAAAGGTTATGGTTTGTTTAAAAATGAATGCAGTCTTTGAAAAACGTCTCATATAGAGGTCAAAACCTCGCCTTAAAACGTCAACAAAAATGTTGGTGAGTTATAGGTTTAACCTATATATATCAAATCGTAACAATAGACCACAAGATTTCATATTTCAATACACATCCCATACATAGAGATAAAAATCATTCATATGGTGAACACCTGGTAACCGACAATAACAAGATGCATATATAAGAATATCCCCATCATTCCGGGACACCCTTCGGATATGATATAAATTTCGAAGTACTAAAGCATCCGGTACTTTGGATGGGGTTTGTTAGGCCCAATAGATCTATCTTTAGGATTCGCGTCAATTAGGGTGTCTGTTCCCTAATTCTTAGATTACCAGACTTAATAAAAAGGGGCATATTCGATTTCGATAATTCAACCATAGAATGTAGTTTCACGTACTTGTGTCTATTTTGTAAATCATTTATAAAACCTGCATGTATTCTCATCCCAAAAATATTAGATTTTAAAAGTGGGACTATAACTCACTTTCACAGATTTTTACTTCGTCGGGAAGTAAGACTTGGCCACTGGTTGATTCACGAACCTATAACAATATATACATATATATCAAAGTATGTTCAAAATATATTTACAACACTTTTAATATATTTTGATGTTTTAAGTTTATTAAGTCAGCTGTCCTCGTTAGTAACCTACAACTAGTTGTCCACAGTTAGATGTACAGAAATAAATCGATAAATATTATCTTGAATCAATCCACGACCCAGTGTATACGTATCTCAGTATTGATCACAACTCAAACTATATATATTTTGGAATCAACCTCAACCCTGTATAGCTAACTCCAACATTCACATATAGAGTGTCTATGGTTGTTCCGAAATATATATAGATGTGTCGACATGATAGGTCGAAACATTGTATACGTGTCTATGGTATCTCAAGATTACATAATATATAATACAAGTTGATTAAGTTATGGTTGGAATAGATTTGTTACCAATTTTCACGTAGCTAAAATGAGAAAAATTATCCAATCTTGTTTTACCCATAACTTCTTCATTTTAAATCCGTTTTGAGTGAATCAAATTGCTATGGTTTCATATTGAACTCTATTTTATGAATCTAAACAAAAAAAGTATAGGTTTCTAGTCGGAAAAATAAGTTACAAGTCGTTTTTGTAAAGGTAGTCATTTCAGTCGAAAGAACGACGTCTAGATGACCATTTTAGAAAACATACTTCCACTTTGAGTTTAACCATAATTTTTGGATATAGTTTCATGTTCATAATAAAAATCATTTTCTCAGAATAACAACTTTTAAATCAAAGTTTATCATAGTTTTTAATTAACTAACCCAAAACAGCCCGCGGTGTTACTAAGACGGCGTAAATCCGGTTTTACGGTATTTTTCGTGTTTCCAGGTTTTAAATCATTAAGTTAGCATATCATATAGATATAGAACATGTGTTTAGTTGATTTTAAAAGTCAAGTTAGAAGGATTAACTTTTGTTTGCGAAATAGTTTAGAATTAACTAAACTATGTTCTAGTGATTACAAGTTTAAACCTTCGAATAAGATAGCTTTATATGTATGAATCGAATGATGTTATGAACATCATTACTACCTTAAGTTCCTTGGATGAACCTACTGGAAAAGAGAAAAATGGATCTAGCTTCAATGGATCCTTGGATGGCTCAAAGTTCTTGAAGCAAAATCATGACACGAAAACAAGTTCAAGTAAGATCATCACTTGAAATAAGATTGTTATAGTTATAGAAATTGAACCAAAGTTTGAATATGATTATTACCTTGTATTAGAATGATAACCTACTGTAAGAAACAAAGATTTCTTGAGGTTGGATGATCACCTTACAAGATTGGAAGTGAGCTAGCAAACTTGAAAGTATTCTTGATTTTATGAAACTAGAACTTTTGGAATTTATGAAGAACACTTAGAACTTGAAGATAGAACTTGAGAGAGTTCAATTAGATGAAGAAAATTGAAGAATGAAAGTGTTTGTAGGTGTTTTTGGTCGTTGGTGTATGGATTAGATATAAAGGATATGTAATTTTGTTTTCATGTAAATAAGTCATGAATGATTACTCATATTTTTGTAATCTTATGAGATATTTCATGCTAGTTGCCAAATGATGGTTCCCACATGTGTTAGGTGACTCACATGGGCTGCTAAGAGCTGATCATTGGAGTGTATATACCAATAGTACATACATCTAAAAGCTGTGTATTGTACGAGTACGAATACGGGTGCATACGAGTAGAATTGTTGATGAAACTGAACGAGAATGTAATTGTAAGCATTTTTGTTAAGTAGAAGTATTTTGATAAGTGTATTGAAGTCTTTCAAAAGTGTATAAATACATATTAAAACACTACATGTATATACATTTTAACTGAGTCGTTAAGTCATCGTTAGTCGTTACATGTAAGTGTTGTTTTGAAACCTTTAGGTTAACGATCTTGTTAAATGTTGTTAACCCAATGTTTATAATAACAAAAGAGATTTTAAATTATTATATTATCATGATATTATGATGTACGAATATCTCTTAATATGATATATATACATTAAATGTCGTTACAACGATAAACGTTACATATATGTCTCGTTTCAAAATCATTAAGTTAGTAGTCTTGTTTTTACATATGTAGTTCATTGTTAATATAATTAATGATATGTTTACTTATCATAATATCATGTTAACTATATATATAACCATATATATGTCATCATATAGTTTTTTTTTTTTACAAGTTTTAACGTTCGTGAATCACCGGTCAACTTGGGTGGTCAATTGTCTATATGAAATCTATTTCAATTAATCAAGTCTTAACAAGTTTGATTGCTTAACATGTTGGAAACATTTAATCATGTAAACATCAATCTCAATTAATATATATAAACATGGAAAAGTTCGGGTCACTACAGTACCTACCCGTTAAATAAATTTCGTCCCGAAATTTTAAGCTGTTGAAGGTGTTGACGAATCTTCTGGAAATAGATGCGGGTATTTCATCTTCATCTGATCTTCACGCTCCCAGGTGAACTCGGGTCCTCTACGAGCATTCCATCGAACCTTAACAATTGGTATCTTGTTTTGCTTAAGTCTTTTAACCTCACGATCCATTATTTCGACGGGTTCTTCGATGAATTGGAGTTTTTCGTTGATTTGGATTTCATCTAACGGAATAGTGAGATCTTCTTTAGCAAAACATTTCTTCAAATTCGAGACGTGGAAAGTGTTATGTACAGCCGCGAGTTGTTGAGGTAACTCAAGTCGGTAAGCTACTGGTCCGACACGATCAATAATCTTGAATGGTCCAATATACCTTGGATTTAATTTCCCTCGTTTACCAAATCGAACAACGCCTTTCCAAGGTGAAACTTTAAGCATGACCATCTCTCCAATTTCAAATTCTATATCTTTTCTTTTAATGTCAGCGTAGCTCTTTTGTCGACTTTGGGCGGTTTTCAACCGTTGTTGAATTTGGATGATCTTCTCGGTAGTTTCTTGTATAATCTCCGGACCCGTAATCTGTCTATCCCCCACCTCACTCCAACAAATCGGAGACCTGCACTTTCTACCATAAAGTGCTTCAAACGGCGCCATCTCAATGCTTGAATGGTAGCTGTTGTTGTAGGAAAATTCTGCTAACGGTAGATGTCGATCCCAACTGTTTCCGAAATCAATAACACATGCTCGTAGCATGTCTTCAAGCGTTTGTATCGTCCTTTCGCTCTGCCCATCAGTTTGTGGATGATAGGCAGTACTCATGTCTAGACGAGTTCCTAATGCTTGCTGTAATGTCTGCCAGAATCTTGAAATAAATCTGCCATCCCTATCAGAGATAATAGAGATTGGTATTCCATGTCTGGAGACGACTTCCTTCAAATACAGTCGTGCTAACTTCTCCATCTTGTCATCTTCTCTTATTGGTAGGAAGTGTGCTGATTTGGTGAGACGATCAACTATTACCCAAATAGTATCAAAACCACTTGCAGTCCTTGGCAATTTAGTGATGAAATCCATGGTAATGTTTTCCCATTTCCATTCCGGGATTTCGGGTTGTTGAAGTAAACCTGATGGTTTCTGATGCTCAGCTTTGACCTTAGAACACGTCAAACATTCTCCTACGTATTTAGCAACATCGGCTTTCATACCCGGCCACCAAAAATGTTTCTTGAGATCCTTGTACATCTTCCCCGTTCCAGGATGTATTGAGTATCTGGTTTTATGAGCTTCTCTAAGTACCATTTCTCTCATATCTCCAAATTTTGGTACCCAAATCCTTTCAGCCCTATACCGGGTTCCGTCTTCCCGAATATTAAGATGTTTCTCCGATCCTTTGGGTATTTCATCCTTTAAATTTCCCTCTTTTAAAACTCCTTGTTGCGCCTCCTTTATTTGAGTAGTAATGTTATTATGAATCATTATATTCATAGATTTTACTCGAATGGGTTCTCTATCCTTCCTGCTCAAGGCATCGGCTACCACATTTGCCTTCCCCGGGTGGTAACGAATCTCAAAATCGTAATCATTCAATAATTCAATCCACCTACGCTGCCTCATATTCAGTTGTTTCTGATTAAATATGTGTTGAAGACTTTTGTGGTCGGTATATATAATACTTTTGACCCCATATAAGTAGTGCCTCCAAGTCTTTAATGCAAAAACAACCGCGCCTAATTCCAAATCATGCGTCGTATAATTTTGTTCGTGAATCTTCAATTGTCTAGACGCATAAGCAATCACCTTCGTTCGTTGCATTAATACACAACCGAGACCTTGCTTTGATGCGTCACAATAAATCACAAAATCATCATTCCCTTCAGGCAATGACAATATAGGTGCCGTAGTTAGCTTTTTCTTCAATAACTGAAACGCTTTCTCTTGTTCATCATTCCATTCAAATTTCTTCCCTTTATGCGTTAATGCAGTCAAGGGTTTTGCTATTCTGGAAAAGTCTTGGATGAACCTTCTGTAGTAACCAGCTAGTCCTAAAAACTGGCGTATGTGTTTCGGAGTTTTCGGGGTTTCCCACTTTTCAACAGTTTCTATCTTTGCCGGATCCACCTTAATACCTTCTTTGTTCACTATGTGACCGAGGAATTGAACTTCTTCCAACCAAAATGCACACTTTGAAAACTTAGCGTACAATTCTTCCTTCCTCAATACTTCTAACACTTTTCTCAAATGTTCACCGTGTTCTTGGTCATTCTTTGAGTAAATAAGTATGTCATCAATGAAAACAATGACAAACTTGTCAAGGTATGGTCCACACACTCGGTTCATAAGGTCCATGAACACAGCTGGTGCATTAGTTAAACCAAACGGCATGACCATAAACTCGTAATGACCGTAACGTGTTCTGAAAGCAGTCTTTGGAATATCATCTTCTTTCACCCGCATTTGATGATACCCGGAACGTAAGTCAATCTTTGAATAAACAGACGAGCCTTGTAGTTGATCAAATAAGTCGTCGATTCTCGGTAGTGGGTAGCGGTTCTTGATGGTAAGTTTGTTCAACTCTCGGTAGTCGATACACAACCTGAATGTACCATCTTTCTTCTTGACAAACAAAACAGGAGCTCCCCACGGTGATGTGCTTGGTCGAATGAAACCACGCTCTAAAAGTTCTTGTAATTGGCTTTGCAGTTCTTTCATCTCGCTGGGTGCGAGTCTGTAAGGAGCACGAGCTATTGGTGCAGCTCCTGGCACAAGATCTATTTGAAATTCAACGGATCGATGTGGGGGTAATCCCGGTAATTCTTTCGGAAATACATCGGGAAATTCTTTTGCAATGGGAACATCATTGATGCTCTTTTCTTCAGTTTGTACTTTCTCGACGTGTGCTAAAACAGCATAGCAACCTTTTCTTATTAGTTTTTGTGCCTTCAAATTACTAATAAGATGTAGCTTCGTGTTGCCCTTTTCTCCGTACACCATTAAGGGTTTTCCTTTTTCTCGTATAATGCGAATTGCATTTTTGTAACAAACGATCTCCGCTTTCACTTCTTTCAACCAGTCCATACCGATTATCACATCAAAACTCCCTAACTCTACTGGTATCAAATCAATCTTAAATGTTTCGCTAACCAGTTTAATTTCTCGATTCCGACATATATTATCTGCTGAAATTAATTTACCATTTGCTAATTCGAGTAAAAATTTACTATCCAAAGGCGTCAATGGACAACTTAATTTAGCACAAAAATCTCTACTCATATAGCTTCTATCCGCACCCGAATCAAATAAAACGTAAGCAGATTTATTGTCAATAAGAAACGTACCCGTAACAAGCTCCGGGTCTTCCTGTGCCTCTACCGCATTAATATTGAAAACTCTTCCACGGCCTTGTCCATTCGTGTTCTCCTGGTTCGGGCAATTTCTAATAATGTGGCCTGGTTTTTCACATTTATAACAAACTACATTGGCATAACTTGCTCCGACACTACTTGCTCCGCCATTACTCGTTCCGACACCATTTGTTCCTTTCGTTCTATTAACCCCTGGTCCGTAGACCTCACACTTCGCCGCGCTATGACCATTTCTTTTACACTTGTTGCAAAATTTGGTGCAGAACCCTGAGTGATTCTTTTCACACCTTTGGCATAGTTGCTTCTGATTGTTGTTGTTGTTGCGGTTATTATTGTTGTTGGGATGATTGTTGTAGTTGCTGTTGTTGTTGTTGTTGTTGTTGTTGTTGGGCCGTTTGTTGTAGTTGCGATTGATGTTGCGATTGTTGGGATAATTGTTGCGATTATTGTTGTAATTGCTGTTGTTGTTGTATTGGTGATTCTTATCACCGTTTTCCTCCCACTTTCTTTTATACTTTATATATAAATATAATAAATATATTACCAATGTAAAATATATAATATTTAAATAATTTTAATATTACTAATAATTTTAATATATATATATTATACTAATATTTAATAATTTAATATATTTAATTCATAATATTATATTTAATTATAAAATATATTATTAAAATAGGTATTAATAATTTTAAAATATCTAATATGTCTATATGAAGGTGGACTAATTATAATATATTTTGATGAACGAGAAGTACCGTCCCAGAACCGAGGTCAATAAGCTCAAGACAGAACTTAGAGGGTTACGAACCCAAGGATTTGATATTACCACGTACGAAAGACGATTCACAGAATTGTGCCTATTGTGTCCGGGAGCATTCGAAGATGAGGAAGAGAAGATCGACGCGTTTGTGAAAGGATTACCGGAAAGAATCCAAGAAGATATAAGTTCACACGAGCCCGCCTCCATACAACAGGCATGTAGAATGGCTCACAAACTAGTGAACCAGATTGAAGAAAGAATTAAAGAACAGACTACTGAAGAGGCCAATGTGAAGCAAGTCAAAAGAAAGTGGGAGGAAAACGGTGATAAGAATCACCAATACAACAACAACAGCAATTACAACAATAATCGCAACAATTATCCCAACAATCGCAACATCAATCGCAACTACAACAAACGGCCCAACAACAACAACAACAACAACAACAACAGCAACTACAACAATCATCCCAACAACAATAATAACCGCAACAACAACAACAATCAGAAGCAACTATGCCAAAGGTGTGAAAAGAATCACTCAGGGTTCTGCACCAAATTTTGCAACAAGTGTAAAAGAAATGGTCATAGCGCGGCGAAGTGTGAGGTCTACGGACCAGGGGTTAATAGAACGAAAGGAACAAATGGTGTCGGAACGAGTAATGGCGGAGCAAGTAGTGTCGGAGCAAGTTATGCCAATGTAGTTTGTTATAAATGTGAAAAACCAGGCCACATTATTAGAAATTGCCCGAACCAGGAGAACACGAATGGACAAGGCCGTGGAAGAGTTTTCAATATTAATGCGGTAGAGGCACAGGAAGACCCGGAGCTTGTTACGGGTACGTTTCTTATTGACAATAAATCTGCTTACGTTTTATTTGATTCGGGTGCGGATAGAAGCTATATGAGTAGAGATTTTTGTGCTAAATTAAGTTGTCCATTGACGCCTTTGGATAGTAAATTTTTACTCGAATTAGCAAATGGTAAATTAATTTCAGCAGATAATATATGTCGGAATCGAGAAATTAAACTGGTTAGCGAAACATTTAAGATTGATTTGATACCAGTAGAGTTAGGGAGTTTTGATGTGATAATCGGTATGGACTGGTTGAAAGAAGTGAAAGCGGAGATCGTTTGTTACAAAAATGCAATTCGCATTATACGAGAAAAAGGAAAACCCTTAATGGTGTACGGAGAAAAGGGCAACACGAAGCTACATCTTATTAGTAATTTGAAGGCACAAAAACTAATAAGAAAAGGTTGCTATGCTGTTTTAGCACACGTCGAGAAAGTACAAACTGAAGAAAAGAGCATCAATGATGTTCCCATTGCAAAAGAATTTCCCGATGTATTTCCGAAAGAATTACCGGGATTACCCCCACATCGATCCGTTGAATTTCAAATAGATCTTGTGCCAGGAGCTGCACCAATAGCTCGTGCTCCTTACAGACTCGCACCCAGCGAGATGAAAGAACTGCAAAGCCAATTACAAGAACTTTTAGAGCGTGGTTTCATTCGACCAAGCACATCACCGTGGGGAGCTCCTGTTTTGTTTGTCAAGAAGAAAGATGGTACATTCAGGTTGTGTATCGACTACCGAGAGTTGAACAAACTTACCATCAAGAACCGCTACCCACTACCGAGAATCGACGACTTATTTGATCAACTACAAGGCTCGTCTGTTTATTCAAAGATTGACTTACGTTCCGGGTATCATCAAATGCGGGTGAAAGAAGATGATATTCCAAAGACTGCTTTCAGAACACGTTACGGTCATTACGAGTTTATGGTCATGCCGTTTGGTTTAACTAATGCACCAGCTGTGTTCATGGACCTTATGAACCGAGTGTGTGGACCATACCTTGACAAGTTTGTCATTGTTTTCATTGATGACATACTTATTTACTCAAAGAATGACCAAGAACACGGTGAACATTTGAGAAAAGTGTTAGAAGTATTGAGGAAGGAAGAATTGTACGCTAAGTTTTCAAAGTGTGCATTTTGGTTGGAAGAAGTTCAATTCCTCGGTCACATAGTGAACAAAGAAGGTATTAAGGTGGATCCGGCAAAGATAGAAACTGTTGAAAAGTGGGAAACCCCGAAAACTCCGAAACACATACGCCAGTTTTTAGGACTAGCTGGTTACTACAGAAGGTTCATCCAAGACTTTTCCAGAATAGCAAAACCCTTGACTGCATTAACGCATAAAGGGAAGAAATTTGAATGGAATGATGAACAAGAGAAAGCGTTTCAGTTATTGAAGAAAAAGCTAACTACGGCACCTATATTGTCATTGCCTGAAGGGAATGATGATTTTGTGATTTATTGTGACGCATCAAAGCAAGGTCTCGGTTGTGTATTAATGCAACGAACGAAGGTGATTGCTTATGCGTCTAGACAATTGAAGATTCACGAACAAAATTATACGACGCATGATTTGGAATTAGGCGCGGTTGTTTTTGCATTAAAGACTTGGAGGCACTACTTATATGGGGTCAAAAGTATTATATATACCGACCACAAAAGTCTTCAACACATATTTAATCAGAAACAACTGAATATGAGGCAGCGTAGGTGGATTGAATTATTGAATGATTACGATTTTGAGATTCGTTACCACCCGGGGAAGGCAAATGTGGTAGCCGATGCCTTGAGCAGGAAGGATAGAGAACCCATTCGAGTAAAATCTATGAATATAATGATTCATAATAACATTACTACTCAAATAAAGGAGGCGCAACAAGGAGTTTTAAAAGAGGGAAATTTAAAGGATGAAATACCCAAAGGATCGGAGAAACATCTTAATATTCGGGAAGACGGAACCCGGTATAGGGCTGAAAGGATTTGGGTACCAAAATTTGGAGATATGAGAGAAATGGTACTTAGAGAAGCTCATAAAACCAGATACTCAATACATCCTGGAACGGGGAAGATGTACAAGGATCTCAAGAAACATTTTTGGTGGCCGGGTATGAAAGCCGATGTTGCTAAATACGTAGGAGAATGTTTGACGTGTTCTAAGGTCAAAGCTGAGCATCAGAAACCATCAGGTTTACTTCAACAACCCGAAATCCCGGAATGGAAATGGGAAAACATTACCATGGATTTCATCACTAAATTGCCAAGGACTGCAAGTGGTTTTGATACTATTTGGGTAATAGTTGATCGTCTCACCAAATCAGCACACTTCCTACCAATAAGAGAAGATGACAAGATGGAGAAGTTAGCACGACTGTATTTGAAGGAAGTCGTCTCCAGACATGGAATACCAATCTCTATTATCTCTGATAGGGATGGCAGATTTATTTCAAGATTCTGGCAGACATTACAGCAAGCATTAGGAACTCGTCTAGACATGAGTACTGCCTATCATCCACAAACTGATGGGCAGAGCGAAAGGACGATACAAACGCTTGAAGACATGCTACGAGCATGTGTTATTGATTTCGGAAACAGTTGGGATCGACATCTACCGTTAGCAGAATTTTCCTACAACAACAGCTACCATTCAAGCATTGAGATGGCGCCGTTTGAAGCACTTTATGGTAGAAAGTGCAGGTCTCCGATTTGTTGGAGTGAGGTGGGGGATAGACAGATTACGGGTCCGGAGATTATACAAGAAACTACCGAGAAGATCATCCAAATTCAACAACGGTTGAAAACCGCCCAAAGTCGACAAAAGAGCTACGCTGACATTAAAAGAAAAGATATAGAATTTGAAATTGGAGAGATGGTCATGCTTAAAGTTTCACCTTGGAAAGGCGTTGTTCGATTTGGTAAACGAGGGAAATTAAATCCAAGGTATATTGGACCATTCAAGATTATTGATCGTGTCGGACCAGTAGCTTACCGACTTGAGTTACCTCAACAACTCGCGGCTGTACATAACACTTTCCACGTCTCGAATTTGAAGAAATGTTTTGCTAAAGAAGATCTCACTATTCCGTTAGATGAAATCCAAATCAACGAAAAACTCCAATTCATCGAAGAACCCGTCGAAATAATGGATCGTGAGGTTAAAAGACTTAAGCAAAACAAGATACCAATTGTTAAGGTTCGATGGAATGCTCGTAGAGGACCCGAGTTCACCTGGGAGCGTGAAGATCAGATGAAGATGAAATACCCGCATCTATTTCCAGAAGATTCGTCAACACCTTCAACAGCTTAAAATTTCGGGACGAAATTTATTTAACGGGTAGGTACTGTAGTGACCCGAACTTTTCCATGTTTATATATATTAATTGAGATTGATGTTTACATGATTAAATGTTTCCAACATGTTAAGCAATCAAACTTGTTAAGACTTGATTAATTGAAATAGATTTCATATAGACAATTGACCACCCAAGTTGACCGGTGATTCACGAACGTTAAAACTTGTAAAAAAAAAACTATATGATGACATATATATGGTTATATATATAGTTAACATGATATTATGATAAGTAAACATATCATTAATTATATTAACAATGAACTACATATGTAAAAACAAGACTACTAACTTAATGATTTTGAAACGAGACATATATGTAACGTTTATCGTTGTAACGACATTTAATGTATATATATCATATTAAGAGATATTCGTACATCATAATATCATGATAATATAATAATTTAAAATCTCTTTTGTTATTATAAACATTGGGTTAACAACATTTAACAAGATCGTTAACCTAAAGGTTTCAAAACAACACTTACATGTAACGACTAACGATGACTTAACGACTCAGTTAAAATGTATATACATGTAGTGTTTTAATATGTATTTATACACTTTTGAAAGACTTCAATACACTTATCAAAATACTTCTACTTAACAAAAATGCTTACAATTACATTCTCGTTCAGTTTCATCAACAATTCTACTCGTATGCACCCGTATTCGTACTCGTACAATACACAGCTTTTAGATGTATGTACTATTGGTATATACACTCCAATGATCAGCTCTTAGCAGCCCATGTGAGTCACCTAACACATGTGGGAACCATCATTTGGCAACTAGCATGAAATATCTCATAAGATTACAAAAATATGAGTAATCATTCATGACTTATTTACATGAAAACAAAATTACATATCCTTTATATCTAATCCATACACCAACGACCAAAAACACCTACAAACACTTTCATTCTTCAATTTTCTTCATCTAATTGAACTCTCTCAAGTTCTATCTTCAAGTTCTAAGTGTTCTTCATAAATTCCAAAAGTTCTAGTTTCATAAAATCAAGAATACTTTCAAGTTTGCTAGCTCACTTCCAATCTTGTAAGGTGATCATCCAACCTCAAGAAATCTTTGTTTCTTACAGTAGGTTATCATTCTAATACAAGGTAATAATCATATTCAAACTTTGGTTCAATTTCTATAACTATAACAATCTTATTTCAAGTGATGATCTTACTTGAACTTGTTTTCGTGTCATGATTTTGCTTCAAGAACTTTGAGCCATCCAAGGATCCATTGAAGCTAGATCCATTTTTCTCTTTTCCAGTAGGTTCATCCAAGGAACTTAAGGTAGTAATGATGTTCATAACATCATTCGATTCATACATATAAAGCTATCTTATTCGAAGGTTTAAACTTGTAATCACTAGAACATAGTTTAGTTAATTCTAAACTATTTCGCAAACAAAAGTTAATCCTTCTAACTTGACTTTTAAAATCAACTAAACACATGTTCTATATCTATATGATATGCTAACTTAATGATTTAAAACCTGGAAACACGAAAAACACCGTAAAACCGGATTTACGCCGTCTTAGTAACACCGCGGGCTGTTTTGGGTTAGTTAATTAAAAACTATGATAAACTTTGATTTAAAAGTTGTTATTCTGAGAAAATGATTTTTATTATGAACATGAAACTATATCCAAAAATTATGGTTAAACTCAAAGTGGAAGTATGTTTTCTAAAATGGTCATCTAGACGTCGTTCTTTCGACTGAAATGACTACCTTTACAAAAACGACTTGTAACTTATTTTTCCGACTAGAAACCTATACTTTTTTTGTTTAGATTCATAAAATAGAGTTCAATATGAAACCATAGCAATTTGATTCACTCAAAACGGATTTAAAATGAAGAAGTTATGGGTAAAACAAGATTGGATAATTTTTCTCATTTTAGCTACGTGAAAATTGGTAACAAATCTATTCCAACCATAACTTAATCAACTTGTATTATATATTATGTAATCTTGAGATACCATAGACACGTATACAATGTTTCGACCTATCATGTCGACACATCTATATATATTTCGGAACAACCATAGACACTCTATATGTGAATGTTGGAGTTAGCTATACAGGGTTGAGGTTGATTCCAAAATATATATAGTTTGAGTTGTGATCAATACTGAGATACGTATACACTGGGTCGTGGATTGATTCAAGATAATATTTATCGATTTATTTCTGTACATCTAACTGTGGACAACTAGTTGTAGGTTACTAACGAGGACAGCTGACTTAATAAACTTAAAACATCAAAATATATTAAAAGTGTTGTAAATATATTTTGAACATACTTTGATATATATGTATATATTGTTATAGGTTCGTGAATCAACCAGTGGCCAAGTCTTACTTCCCGACGAAGTAAAAATCTGTGAAAGTGAGTTATAGTCCCACTTTTAAAATCTAATATTTTTGGGATGAGAATACATGCAGGTTTTATAAATGATTTACAAAATAGACACAAGTACGTGAAACTACATTCTATGGTTGAATTATCGAAATCGAATATGCCCCTTTTTATTAAGTCTGGTAATCTAAGAATTAGGGAACAGACACCCTAATTGACGCGAATCCTAAAGATAGATCTATTGGGCCTAACAAACCCCATCCAAAGTACCGGATGCTTTAGTACTTCGAAATTTATATCATATCCGAAGGGTGTCCCGGAATGATGGGGATATTCTTATATATGCATCTTGTTATTGTCGGTTACCAGGTGTTCACCATATGAATGATTTTTATCTCTATGTATGGGATGTGTATTGAAATATGAAATCTTGTGGTCTATTGTTACGATTTGATATATATAGGTTAAACCTATAACTCACCAACATTTTTGTTGACGTTTTAAGCATGTTTATTCTCAGGTGATTATTAAGAGCTTCCGCTGTCGCATACTTAAATAAGGACAAGATTTGGAGTCCATGCTTGTATGATATTGTGTAAAAACTGCATTCAAGAAACTTATTTTGTTGTAACATATTTGTATTGTAAACCATTATGTAATGGTCGTGTGTAAACAGGATATATTAGATTATCATTATTTGATAATCTACGTAAAGCTTTTTAAACCTTTATTGATGAAATAAAGGTTATGGTTTGTTTAAAAATGAATGCAGTCTTTGAAAAACGTCTCATATAGAGGTCAAAACCTCGCAACGAAATCAATTAATATGGAACGTTTTTAATCAATAAGAACGGGACATTTCAGTATGGACTCCAAATCTCGTCCTTATTTAAGTATGCGACAGCGGAAGCTCTTAATAATCACCTGAGAATAAACATGCTTAAAACGTCAACAAAAATATTGGTGAGTTATAGGTTTAACCTATATATATCAAATCATAATAATAGACCACAAGATTTCATATTTCAATACACATCCCATACATAGAGATAAAAATCATTCATATGGTGAACACCTGGTAACCGACATTAACAAGATGCATATATATAAGAATATCCCCATCATTCCGGGACACCCTTCGGATATGATATAAATTTCGAAGTACTAAAGCATCCGGTACTTTGGATGGGGTTTGTTAGGCCCAATAGATCTATCTTTAGGATTCGTGTCAATTAGGGTGTCTGTTCCCTAATTCTTAGATTACCAGACTTAATAAAAAGGGGCATATTCGATTTCGATAATTCAACCATAGAATGTAGTTTCACGTACTTGTGTCTATTTTGTAAATCATTTATAAAACCTGCATGTATTCTCATCCCAAAAATATTATATTTTAAAAGTGGGACTATAACTCACTTTCACATATTTTTACTTCGTCGGGAAGTAAGACTTGGCCACTGGTTGATTCACGAACCTATAACAATATATACATATATATCAAAGTATGTTCAAAATATATTTACAACACTTTTAATATATTTTGATGTTTTAAGTTTATTAAGTCAGCTGTCCTCGTTAGTAACCTACAACTAGTTGTCCACAGTTAGATGTACAGAAATAAATCGATAAATATTATCTTGAATCAATCCACGACCCAGTGTATACGTATCTCAATATTGATCACAACTCAAACTATATATATTTTGGAATCAACCTCAACCCTGTATAGCTAACTCCAACATTCACATATAGAGTGTCTATGGTTGTTCCGAAATATATATAGATGTGTCGACATGATAGGTCGAAACATTGTATACGTGTCTATGGTATCTCAAGATTACATAATATACAATACAAGTTGATTAAGTTATGGTTGGAATAGATTTGTTACCAATTTTCACGTAGCTAAAATGAGAAAAATTATCCAATCTTGTTTTACCCATAACTTCTTCATTTTAAATCCGTTTTGAGTGAATCAAATTGATATGGTTTCATATTGAACTCTATTTTATGAATCTAAACAGAAAAGTATAGGTTTGTAGTCGGAAAAATAAGTTACAAGTCATTTTTGTAAAGGTAGTCATTTCAGTCGAAAGAACGACGTCTAGATGACCATTTTAGAAAACATACTTCCACTTTGAGTTTAATCATAATTTTTGGATATAGTTTCATGTTCATAATAAAAATCATTTTCTCAGAATAACAACTTTAAAATCAAAGTTTATCATAGTTTTTAATTAACTAACCCAAAACAGCCCGCGGTGTTACTACGACGGCGTAAATTCGGTTTTACAGTGTTTTTCGTGTTTCCAGGTTTTAAATCATTAAGTTAGCATATCATATAGATATAGAACATGTGTTTAGTTGATTTTAAAAGTCAAGTTAGAAGGATTAACTTTTGTTTGCGAACAAGTTTAGAATTAACTAAACTATGTTCTAGTGATTACAAATTTAAACCTTCGAATAAGATAGCTTTATATGTATGAATCGAATGATGTTATGAACATCATTACTACCTTAAGTTCCTTGGATAAATCTACTGGAAAAGAGAAAAATGGATCTAGCTTCAATGGATCCTTGGATGGCTCGAAGTTCTTGAAGCAGAATCATGACACGAAAACAAGTTCAAGTAAGATCATCACTTGAAATAAGATTGTTATAGTTATAGAAATTGAACCAAAGTTTGAATATGATTATTACCTTGTATTAGAATGATAACCTACTGTAAGAAACAAAGATTTCTTGAGGTTGGATGATCACCTTACAAGATTGGAAGTGAGCTAGCAAACTTGAAAGTATTCTTGATTTTATGAAACTAGAACTTTTGGAGTTTATGAAGAACACTTAGAACTTGAAGATAGAACTTGAGAGAGATCAATTAGATGAATAAAATTGAAGAATGAAAGTGTTTGTAGGTGTTTTTGGTCGTTGGTGTATGGATTAGATATAAAGGATATGTAATTTTGTTTTCATGTAAATAAGTCATGAATGATTACTCATATTTTTGTAATTTTATGAGATATTTCATGCTAGTTGCCAAATGATGGTTCCCACATGTGTTAGGTGACTCACATGGGCTGCTAAGAGCTGATCATTGGAGTGTATATACCAATAGTACATACATCTAAAAGCTGTGTATTGTACGAGTACGAATACGGGTGCATACGAGTAGAATTGTTGATGAAACTGAACGAGGATGTAATTGTAAGCATTTTTGTTAAGTAGAAGTATTTTGATAAGTGTATTGAAGTCTTTCAAAAGTGTATAAATACATATTAAAACACTACATGTATATACATTTTAACTGAGTCGTTAAGTCATCGTTAGTCGTTACATGTAAATGTTGTTTTGAAACCTTTAGGTTAACGATCTTGTTAAATGTTGTTAACCCAATGTTTATAATATCAAATGAGATTTTAAATTATTATATTATCATGATATTATCATGAATGAATATCTCTTAATATGATATATATACATTAAATGTCTTTACAACGATAATCTTTACAAATATGTCTCGTTTAAAAATCATTAAGTTAGTAGTCTTGTTTTTACATATGTAGTTCATTTTTAATATACTTAATGATATGTTTACTTATCATAGTATCATGTTAACTATATATATATCCATATATATGTCATCATATAGTTTTTACAAGTTTTAACGTTCGTGAATCACCGGTCAACTTGGGTGGTCAATTGTCTATATGAAACATATTTCAATTAATCAAGTCTTAACAAGTTTGATTGCTTAACATGTTGGAAACATTTAATCATGTACATATCAATCTCAATTAATATATATAAACATGGAAAAGTTCGGGTCACTACAGTACCTACCCGTTAAATACATTTCGTCCCGAAATTTTAAGCTATTGAAGGTGTTGACGAATCTTCTGGAAATAGATGCGGGTATTTCTTCTTCATCTGATCTTCACGCTCACAGGTGAACTCGGGTCCTCTACGAGCATTCCATCGAACCTTAACAATTGGTATCTTGTTTTGCTTAAGTCTTTTAACCTCACGATCCATTATTTCGATGGGTTCTTCGATGAATTGGAGTTTTTCATTGATTTGGATTTCATCTAACGGAATAGTGAGATCTTCTTTAGAAAAACATTTCTTCAAATTCGAGACGTGGAAAGTGTTATGTACAGCCGCGAGTTGTTGAGGTAACTCAAGTCGGTAAGCTACTGGTCCGACACGATCAATAATCTTGAATGGTCCAATATACCTTGGATTTAATTTCCCTCGTTTACCAAATCGAATAACGCCTTTCCAAGGTGCAACTTTAAGCATGACCATCTCTCCAATTTCAAATTCTATATCTTTTCTTTTAATGTCAGCGTAGCTCTTTTGTCGACTTTGGGCGGTTTTCAACCGTTGTTGAATTTGGATGATCTTCTCGGTAGTTTCTTGTATAATCTCCGGACCCGTAATCTGTCTATCCCCCACTTCACTCCAACAAATCGGAGACCTGCACTTTCTACCATAAAGTTCTTCAAACGGCGCCATCTCAATGCTTGAATGGTAGCTGTTGTTGTAGGAAAATTCTGCTAACGGTAGATGTCGATCCCAACTATTTCCGAAATCAATAACACATGCTCGTAGCATGTCTTCAAGCGTTTGTATCGTTCTTTTGCTCTGCCCATCAGTTTGTGGATGATAGGCAGTACTCATGTCTAGACGAGTTCCTAATGCTTGCTGTAATGTCTGCCAGAATCTTGAAATAAATCTGCCATCCCTATCAGAGATAATAGAGATTGGTATTCCATGTCTGGAGACGACTTCCTTCAAATACAGTCTTGCTAACTTCTCCATCTTGTCATCTTCTCTTATTGGCAGGAAGTGTGCTGATTTGGTGAGACGGTCAACTATTACCCAAATAGTATCAAAACCACTTGCAGTCCTTGGCAATTTAGTGATGAAATCCATGGTAATATTTTCCCATTTCTATTCCGGGATTTCGGGTTGTTGAAGTAGACCTGATGGTTTTTGATGCTCAGCTTTGACCTTAGAACACGTCAAACATTCTCCTACGTATTTAGCAACATCGGCTTTCATACCCGGCCACCAAAAATATTTCCTGAGATCCTTGTACATCTTCCCCGTTCCAGGATGTATTGAGTATCTAGTTTTATGAGCTTCTCTAAGTACCATTTCTCTCATATCTCCAAATTTTGGTACCCAAATCCTTTCAGCCCTATACCGGGTTCCGTCTTCCCGAATATTAAGATGTTTCTCCGATCCTTTGGGTATTTCATCCTTTAAATTTCCCTCTTTTAAAACTCCTTGTTGCGCCTCCTTTATTTGAGTAGTAAGGTTATTATGAATCATTATATTCATAGATTTTACTCGAATAGGTTCTCTGTCCTTCCTGCTCAAGGCATCGGCTACCACATTTGCCTTCCCCGGGTGGTAACGAATCTCAAAGTCGTAATCATTCAATAATTCAATCCACCTACGCTGCCTCATATTCAGTTGTTTCTGATTAAATATGTGTTGAAGACTTTTGTGGTCGGTATATATAATACTTTTGACCCCATATAAGTAGTGCCTCCAAATCTTTAATGCAAAAACAACCGCGCCTAATTCCAAATCATGCGTCGTATAATTTTGTTCGTGAATCTTCAATTGTCTAGACGCATAAGCAATCACCTTCGTTCGTTGCATTAATACACAATCGAGACCTTGCTTTGATGCATCACAATAAATCACAAAATCATCATTCCCTTCAGGCAATGACAATATAGGTGCCGTAGTTAGCTTTTTCTTCAATAACTGAAACGCTTTCTCTTGTTCATCATTCCATTCAAATTTCTTCCCTTTATGCGTTAATGCAGTCAAGGGTTTTGCTATTCTGGAAAAGTCTTGGATGAACCTTCTGTAGTAACCAGCTAGTCCTAAAAACTGGCGTATGTGTTTCGGAGTTTTCGGGGTTTCCCACTTTTCAACAGTTTCTATCTTTGCCGGATCCACCTTAATACCTTCTTTGTTCACTATGTGACCGAGGAATTGAACTTCTTCCAACCAAAATGCACACTTTGAAAACTTAGCGTACAATTCTTCCTTCCTCAATACTTCTAACACCTTTCTCAAATGTTCACCGTGTTCTTGGTCATTCTTTGAGTAAATAAGTATGTCATCAATGAAAACAATGACAAACTTGTCAAGGTATGGTCCACACACTCGGTTCATAAGGTCCATGAACACAGCTGGTGCATTAGTTAAACCAAACGGCATGACCATAAACTCGTATTGACCGTAACGTGTTCTGAAAGCAGTCTTTGGAATATCATCTTCTTTCACCCGCATTTGATGATACCCGGAACGTAAGTCAATCTTTGAATAAACAGACGAGCCTTGTAGTTGATCAAATAAGTCGTCGATTCTCGGTAGTGGGTAGCGGTTCTTGATGGTAAGTTTGTTTAACTCTCGGTAGTCGATACATAACCTGAATGTACCATCTTTCTTCTTGACAAACAAAACAGGAGCTCCCCACGGTGATGTGCTTGGTCGAATGAAACCACGCTCTAAAAGTTCTTGTAATTGGCTTTGCAGTTCTTTCATCTCGCTGGGTGCGAGTCTGTAAGGAGCACGAGCTATTGGTGCAGCTCCTGGTACAAGATCTATTTGAAATTCAACGGATCGATGTGGGGGTAATCCCGGTAATTCTTTCGGAAATACATCGGGAAATTCTTTTGCAATGGGAACATCATTGATGCTCTTTTCTTCAGTTTGTACTTTCTCGACGTGTGCTAGAACAGCATAGCAACCTTTTCTTATTAGTTTTTGTGCCTTCAAATTACTAATAAGATGTAGCTTCGTGTTGCCCTTTTCTCCGTACACCATTAAGGGTTTTCCTTTTTCTCGTATAATGCGAATTGCATTTTTGTAACAAACGATCTCCGCTTTCACTTCTTTCAACCAGTCCATACCGATTATCACATCAAAACTCCCTAACTCTATGGGTATCAAATCAATCTTAAATGTTTCGCTAACCAGTTTAATTTCTCGATTCCGACATATATTATCTGCTGAAATTAATTTACCATTTGCTAATTCGAGTAAAAATTTACTATCCAAAGGCGTCAATGGACAACTTAATTTAGCACAAAAATCTCTACTCATATAGCTTCTATCCGCACCCGAATCAAATAAAACGTAAGCAGATTTATTGTCAATAAGAAACGTACCCGTAACAAGCTCCGGGTCTTCCTGTGCCTCTGCCGCATTAATATTGAAAACTCTTCCGCGGCCTTGTCCATTCGTGTTCTCCTGGTTCGGGCAATTTCTAATAATGTGGCCCGGTTTTCCACATTTATAACAAACTACATTGGCATAACTTGCTCCGACACTACTTGCTCCGCCATTACTCGTTCCAACACCATTTGTTCCTTTCGTTCTATTAACCCCTGGTCCGTAGACCTCACACTTCGCCACGCTATGACCATTTCTTTTACACTTGTTGCAAAATTTGGTGCAGAACCCCGAGTGATACTTTTCACACCTTTGGCATAGCTGCTTCTGATTGTTGTTATTGTTGCGGTTATTATTGTTGTTGGGATGATTGTTGTAGTTGCTGTTGTTGTTGTTGTTGTTGTTGGGCCATTTGTTGTAGTTGCGATTGATGTTGCGATTGTTGGGATAATTGTTGCGATTATTGTTGTAATTGCTGTTGTTGTTGTATTGGTGATTCTTATCACCGTTTTCCTCCCACTTTCTTTTGACTTGCTTCACATTGGCCTCTTCACCAGTCTGTTCTTTAATTCTTTCTTCAATCTGGTTCACTAGTTTGTGAGCCATTCTACATGCCTGTTGTATGGAGGCGGGCTCATGTGAACTTATATCTTCTTGGATTCTTTCTGGTAATCCTTTCACAAACGCGTCGATCTTCTCTTCCTCATCTTCGAATGCTCCCGGACACAATAGGCACAATTCTGTGAATCGTCTTTCGTACGTTGTAATATCAAATCCTTGGGTTCGTAACCCTCTAAGTTATGTCTTGAGCTTATTGACCTCGGTTCTGGGACGGTACTTCTCGTTCATCAAGTGCTTGAATGTTGACCACGGTAGTGCGTACGCATCGTCTTGTCCCACTTGCTCTAGATAGGTATTCCACCATGTTAACGCAGAACCTGTGAAGGTATGCGTAGCGTACTTCACTTTGTCCTCTTCAGTACACTTACTTATGGCAAACACCGATTCGACCTTCTCGGTCCACCGTTTCAATCCGATCGGTCCTTCGGTTCCATCAAATTCCAAAGGTTTGCAGGCAGTGAATTCTTTGTAGGTGCATCCTACACGATTTCCTGTACTGCTAGATCCAAGGTTATTGTTGGTATGTAGCGCAGCCTGTACTGCGGCTATGTTTGAAGCTAGAAAAGTACGGAATTCCTCTTCATTCATATTCACGGTGTGTCGAGTAGTCGGTGCCATTTCCTTCAAAATAGTCAAATGGAACAAGTTAATCATACAGAATATTAAGAGTAGTTAATAGTATTTCGTAGCATAATATGAACTCATTTATAAAAGCTTTTTCTTCATATTAGCGTTTTATAAGTTTAAATTCGGGTAGTACCTACCCGTTAAGTTCATACTTAGTAGCTAATATACAATTCAACTACTACAATTCTATATGAAAAACTGATTATAATAATATTTCGCGTTCAAACTTTTATACAATATTTTACAAACTTACAATACCGCTTATTTTACATAAAGCATGAAATATAGCACCTACAAATACATTATATTATATACATTATTAACAATAAGATTAGTAATAATATTATGTGGACATGATAATTGCCACCATTGAATTATGTGGACATGATAATTGCCACCAGTTGATGTGAATGTTATATATCGAGAATATTATGATTTAATATATATAACATGTATTTCAAAAATATACTTATGTGTTTATACAAATTTATATTCTTATTAAAATATTTAATATATTATTTTATTAAATATAATATTAGTAATTTCTATATATTAGTGTTCGCTCATATTGTTACCGTGGGGAGCTCCTGTTTTGTTTGTCAAGAAGAAAGATGGTACATTCAGGTTGTGTATCGACTACCGAGAGTTGAACAAACTTACCATCAAGAACCGCTACCCACTACCGAGAATCGACGACTTATTTGATCAACTACAAGGCTCGTCTGTTTATTCAAAGATTGACTTACGTTCCGGGTATCATCAAATGAGGGTGAAAGAAGATGATATTCCAAAGACTGCTTTCAGAACACGTTACGGTCATTACGAGTTTATGGTCATGCCGTTTGGTTTAACTAATGCACCAGCTGTGTTCATGGACCTTATGAACCGAGTGTGTGGACCATACCTTGACAAGTTTGTCATTGTTTTCATTGATGACATACTTATTTACTCAAAGAATGACCAAGAACACGGTGAACATTTGAGAAAGGTGTTAGAAGTATTGAGGAAGGAAGAATTGTACGCTAAGTTTTCAAAGTGTGCATTTTGGTTGGAAGAAGTTCAATTCCTCGGTCACATAGTGAACAAAGAAGGTATTAAGGTGGATCCAGCAAAGATAGAAACTGTTGAAAAGTGGGAAACCCCGAAAACTCCGAAACACGTACGCCAGTTTTTAGGACTAGCTGGTTACTACAGAAGGTTCATCCAAGACTTTTCCAGAATAGCAAAACCCTTGACTGCATTAACGAATAAAGGGAAGAAATTTGAATGGAATGATGAACAAGAGAAAGCGTTTCAGTTATTGAAGAAAAAGCTAACTACGGCACCTATATTGTCATTGCCTGAAGGGAATGATGATTTTGTGATTTATTGTGACGCATCAAAGCAAGGTCTCGGTTGTGTATTAATGCAACGAACGAAGGTGATTGCTTATGCGTCTAGACAATTGAAGATTCACGAACAAAATTATACGACGCATGATTTGGAATTAGGCGCGGTTGTTTTTGCATTAAAGACTTGGAGGCACTACTTATATGGGGTCAAAAGTATTATATATACCGACCACAAAAGTCTTCAACACATATTTAATCAGAAACAACTGAATATGAGGCAGCGTAGGTGGATTGAATTATTGAATGATTACGATTTTGAGATTCGTTACCACCCGGGGAAGGCAAATGTGGTAGCCGATGCCTTGAGCAGGAAGGATAGAGAACCCATTCGAGTAAAATCTATGAATATAATGATTCATAATAACATTACTACTCAAATAAAGGAGGCGCAACAAGGAGTTTTAAAAGAGGGAAATTTAAAGGATGAAATACCCAAAGGATCGGAGAAGCATCTTAATATTCGGGAAGACGGAACCCGGTATAGGGCTGAAAGGATTTGGGTACCAAAATTTGGAGATATGAGAGAAATGGTACTTAGAGAAGCTCATAAAACCAGATACTCAATACATCCTGGAACGGGGAAGATGTACAAGGATCTCAAGAAACATTTTTGGTGGCCGGGTATGAAAGCCGATGTTGCTAAATACGTAGGAGAATGTTTGACGTGTTCTAAGGTCAAAGCTGAGCATCAGAAACCATCAGGTCTACTTCAACAACCCGAAATCCCGGAATGGAAATGGGAAAACATTACCATGGATTTCATCACTAAATTGCCAAGGACTGCAAGTGGTTTTGATACTATTTGGGTAATAGTTGATCGTCTCACCAAATCAGCACACTTCCTACCAATAAGAGAAGATGACAAGATGGAGAAGTTAGCACGACTGTATTTGAAGGAAGTCGTCTCCAGACATGGAATACCAATCTCTATTATCTCTGATAGGGATGGCAGATTTATTTCAAGATTCTGGCAGACATTACAGCAAGCATTAGGAACTCGTCTAGACATGAGTACTGCCTATCATCCACAAACTGATGGGCAGAGCGAAAGGACGATACAAACGCTTGAAGACATGCTACGAGCATGTGTTATTGATTTCGGAAACAGTTGGGATCGACATCTACCGTTAGCAGAATTTTCCTACAACAACAGCTACCATTCAAGTATTGAGATGGCGCCATTTGAAGCACTTTATGGTAGAAAGTGCAGGTCTCCGATTTGTTGGAGTGAAGTGGGGGATAGACAGATTACGGGTCCGGAGATTATACAAGAAACTACCGAGAAGATCATCCAAATTCAACAACGGTTGAAAACCGCCCAAAGTCGACAAAAGAGCTACGCTGACATTAAAAGAAAAGATATAGAATTTGAAATTGGAGAGATGGTCATGCTTAAAGTTGCACCTTGGAAAGGCGTTGTTCGATTTGGTAAACGAGGGAAATTAAATCCAAGGTATATTGGACCATTCAAGATTATTGATCGTGTCGGACCAGTAGCTTACCGACTAGAGTTACCTCAACAACTCGCGGCTGTACATAACACTTTCCACGTCTCGAATTTAAAGAAATGTTTTGCTAAAGAAGATCTCACTATTCCGTTAGATGAAATCCAAATCAACGAAAAACTTCAATTCATCGAAGAACCCGTCGAAATAATGGATCGTGAGGTTAAAAGACTTAAGCAAAACAAGATACCAATTGTTAAGGTTCGATGGAATGCTCGTAGAGGACCCGAGTTCACCTGGGAGCGTGAAGATCAGATGAAGAAGAAATACCCGCATCTATTTCCAGAAGATTCGTCAACACCTTCAACAGCTTAAAATTTCGGGACGAAATTTATTTAACGGGTAGGTACTGTAGTGACCCGAACTTTTCCATGTTTATATATATTAATTGAGATTGATATTTACATGATTAAATGTTTCCAACATGTTAAGCAATCAAACTTGTTAAGACTTGATTAATTGAAATAGGTTTCATATAGACAATTGACCACCCAAGTTCACCGGTGATTCACGAACGTTAAAACTTGTAAAAACTATATGATGACATATATATGGTTATATATATAGTTAACATTATATTATGATAAGTAAACATATCATTAAGTATATTAACAATGAACTACATATGTAAAAACAAGACTACTAACTTAATGATTTTGAAGCGAGACATATATGTAACGATTATCGTTGTAACGACATTTAATGTATATATATCATATTAAGAGATATTCGTACATCATAATATCATGATAATATAATAATTTAAAATCTCTTTTGATATTATAAACATTGGGTTAACAACATTTAACAAGATCGTTAACCTAAAGGTTTCAAAACAACATTTACATGTAACGACTAACGATGACTTAACGACTCAGTTAAAATGTATATACATGTAGTGTTTTAATATGTATTTATACACTTTTGAAAGACTTCAATACACTTATCAAAATACTTCTACTTAACAAAAATGCTTACAATTACATCCTCGTTCAGTTTCATCAACAATTCTACTCGTATGCACCCGTATTCGTACTCGTACAATACACAGCTTTTAGATGTATGTACTATTGGTATATACACTCCAATGATCAGCTCTTAGCAGCCCATGTGAGTCACCTAACACATGTGGGAACCATCATTTGGCAACTAGCATGAAATATCTCATAAAATTACAAAAATATGAGTAATCATTCATGACTTATTTACATGAAAACAAAATTACATATCCTTTATATCTAATCCATACACCAACGACCAAAAACACCTACAAACACTTTCATTCTTCAATTTTATTCATCTAATTGATCTCTCTCAAGTTCTATCTTCAAGTTCTAAGTGTTCTTCATAAACTCCAAAAGTTCTAGTTTCATAAAATCAAGAATACTTTCAAGTTTGCTAGCTCACTTCCAATCTTGTAAGGTGATCATCCAACCTCAAGAAATCTTTGTTTCTTACAGTAGGTTATCATTCTAATACAAGGTAATAATCATATTCAAACTTTGGTTCAATTTCTATAACTATAACAATCTTATTTCAAGTGATGATCTTACTTGAACTTGTTTTCGTGTCATGATTCTGCTTCAAGAACTTCGAGCCATCCAAGGATCCATTGAAGCTAGATCCATTTTTCTCTTTTCCAGTAGATTTATCCAAGGAACTTAAGGTAGTAATGATGTTCATAACATCATTCGATTCATACATATAAAGCTATCTTATTCGAAGGTTTAAATTTGTAATCACTAGAACATAGTTTAGTTAATTCTAAACTTGTTCGCAAACAAAAGTTAATCCTTCTAACTTGACTTTTAAAATCAACTAAACACATGTTCTATATCTATATGATATGCTAACTTAATGATTTAAAACCTGGAAACACGAAAAACACTGTAAAACCGAATTTACGCCGTCGTAGTAACACCGCGGGCTGTTTTGGGTTAGTTAATTAAAAACTATGATAAACTTTGATTTTAAAGTTGTTATTCTGAGAAAATGATTTTTATTATGAACATGAAACTATATCCAAAAATTATGATTAAACTCAAAGTGGAAGTATGTTTTCTAAAATGGTCATCTAGACGTCGTTCTTTCGACTGAAATGACTACCTTTACAAAAATGACTTGTAACTTATTTTTCCGACTACAAACCTATACTTTTCTGTTTAGATTCATAAAATAGAGTTCAATATGAAACCATATCAATTTGATTCACTCAAAACGGATTTAAAATGAAGAAGTTATGGGTAAAACAAGATTGGATAATTTTTCTCATTTTAGCTACGTGAAAATTGGTAACAAATCTATTCCAACCATAACTTAATCAACTTGTGTTGTATATTATGTAATCTTGAGATACCATAGACACGTATACAATGTTTCGACCTATCATGTCGACACATCTATATATATTTCGGAACAACCATAGACACTCTATATGTGAATGTTGGAGTTAGCTATACAGGGTTGAGGTTGATTCCAAAATATATATAGTTTGAGTTGTGATCAATACTGAGATACGTATACACTGGGTCGTGGATTGATTCAAGATAATATTTATCGATTTATTTCTGTACATCTAACTGTGGACAACTAGTTGTAGGTTACTAACGAGGACAGCTGACTTAATAAACTTAAAACATCAAAATATATTAAAAGTGTTGTAAATATATTTTGAACATACTTTGATATATATGTATATATTGTTATAGGTTCGTGAATCAACCAGTGGCCAAGTCTTACTTCCCGACGAAGTAAAAATCTGTGAAAGTGAGTTATAGTCCCACTTTTAAAATCTAATATTTTTGGGATGAGAATACATGCAGGTTTTATAAATGATTTACAAAATAGACACAAGTACGTGAAACTACATTCTATGGTTGAATTATCGAAATCGAATATGCCCCTTTTTATTAAGTCTGGTAATCTAAGAATTAGGGAACAGACACCCTAATTGACGCGAATCCTAAAGATAGATCTATTGGGCCTAACAAACCCCATCCAAAGTACCGGATGCTTTAGTACTTCGAAATTTATATCATATCCGAAGGGTGTCCCGGAATGATGGGGATATTCTTAAATATGCATCTTGTTAATGTCGGTTACCAGGTGTTCACCATATGAATGATTTTTATCTCTATGTATGGGATGTGTATTGAAATATGAAATCTTGTGGTCTATTATTATGATTTGATAATATATAGGTTAAACCTATAACTCACCAACATTTTTTGTTGACATTTTAAGCATGTTTATTCTCAGGTGATTATTAAGAGCTTCCGCTATCGCATACTTAAATAAGGACGAGATTTGAAGTCCATGCTTGTATGATATTGTGTAAAAACTGCATTCAAGAAACTTTTTTTCGTTGTAACATATTTGTATTGTAAACCATTATGTAATGGTCGTGTGTAAACAGGATATTATAGATTATCATTATTTGATAATCTACGTAAAGCTTTTTAAACCTTTATTGATGAAATAAAGGTTATGGTTTGTTTTAAAATGAATGCAATCTTTGAAAAACGTCTCATATAGAGGTCAAAACCTCGCAACGAAATCAATTAATATGGAACGTTTTTAATCAATAAGAACGGGACATTTCAGTTAACTGAAATGTCCCGTTCTTATTGATTAAAAACGTTCCATATTAATTGATTTCGTTGCGAGGTTTTGACCTCTATATGAGACGTTTTTCAAAGATTGCATTCATTTTAAAACAAACCATAACCTTTATTTCATCAATAAAGGTTTAAAAAGCTTTACGTAGATTATCAAATAATGATAATCTATAATATCCTGTTTACACACGACCATTACATAATGGTTTACAATACAAATATGTTACAACGAAAAAAAGTTTCTTGAATGCAGTTTTTACACAATATCATACAAGCATGGACTTCAAATCTCGTCCTTATTTAAGTATGCGATAGCGGAAGCTCTTAATAATCACCTGAGAATAAACATGCTTAAAATGTCAACAAAAAATGTTGGTGAGTTATAGGTTTAACCTATATATTATCAAATCATAATAATAGACCACAAGATTTCATATTTCAATACACATCCCATACATAGAGATAAAAATCATTCATATGGTGAACACCTGGTAACCGACATTAACAAGATGCATATATAAGAATATCCCCATCATTCTGGGATACCCTTCGGATATGATATAAATTTCGAAGTACTAAAGCATCCGGTACTTTGGATGGGGTTTGTTAGGCCCAATAGATCTATCTTTAGGATTCGCGTCAATTAGGGTTTCTGTTCCCTAATTCTTAGATTACCAGACTTAATAAAAAGGGGCATATTCGATTTCGATAATTCAACCATAGAATGAAGTTTCACGTACTTGTGTCTATTTTGTAAATCATTTATAAAACCTGCATGTATTCTCATCCCAAAAATATTAGATTTTAAAAGTGGGACTATAACTCACTTTCACAGATTTTTACTTCGTCGGGAAGTAAGACTTGGCCACTGGTTGATTCACGAACCTATAACAATATATACATATATATCAAAGTATGTTCAAAATATATTTACAACACTTTTAATATATTTTGATGTTTTAAGTTTATTAAGTCAGCTGTCCTCGTTAGTAACCTACAACTAGTTGTCCACAGTTAGATGTACAGAAATAAATCGATAAATATTATCTTGAATCAATCCACGACCCAGTGTATACGTATCTCAGTATTGATCACAACTCAAACTATATATATTTTGGAATCAACCTCAACCCTGTATAGCTAACTCCAACATTCACATATAGAGTGTCTATGGTTGTTCCGAAATATATATAGATGTGTCGACATGATAGGTCGAAACATTGTATACGTGTCTATGGTATCTCAAGATTACATAATATACAACACAAGTTGATTAAGTTATGGTTGGAATAGATTTGTTACCAATTTTCACGTAGCTAAAATGAGAAAAATTATCCAATCTTGTTTTACCCATAACTTCTTCATTTTAAATCCGTTTTGAGTGAATCAAATTGATATGGTTTCATATTGAACTCTATTTTATGAATCTAAACAGAAAAGTATAGGTTTGTAGTCGGAAAAATAAGTTACAAGTCATTTTTGTAAAGGTAGTCATTTCAGTCGAAAGAACGACGTCTAGATGACCATTTTAGAAAACATACTTCCACTTTGAGTTTAATCATAATTTTTGGATATAGTTTCATGTTCATAATAAAAATCATTTTCTCAGAATAACAACTTTAAAATCAAAGTTTATCATAGTTTTTAATTAACTAACCCAAAACAGCCCGCGGTGTTACTACGACGGCGTAAATTCGGTTTTACAGTGTTTTTCGTGTTTCCAGGTTTTAAATCATTAAGTTAGCATATCATATAGATATAGAACATGTGTTTAGTTGATTTTAAAAGTCAAGTTAGAAGGATTAACTTTTGTTTGCGAACAAGTTTAGAATTAACTAAACTATGTTCTAGTGATTACAAATTTAAACCTTCGAATAAGATAGCTTTATATGTATGAATCGAATGATGTTATGAACATCATTACTACCTTAAGTTCCTTGGATAAATCTACTGGAAAAGAGAAAAATGGATCTAGCTTCAATGGATCCTTGGATGGCTCGAAGTTCTTGAAGCAGAATCATGACACGAAAACAAGTTCAAGTAAGATCATCACTTGAAATAAGATTGTTATAGTTATAGAAATTGAACCAAAGTTTGAATATGATTATTACCTTGTATTAGAATGATAACCTACTGTAAGAAACAAAGATTTCTTGAGGTTGGATGATCACCTTACAAGATTGGAAGTGAGCTAGCAAACTTGAAAGTATTCTTGATTTTATGAAACTAGAACTTTTGGAGTTTATGAAGAACACTTAGAACTTGAAGATAGAACTTGAGAGAGATCAATTAGATGAATAAAATTGAAGAATGAAAGTGTTTGTAGGTGTTTTTGGTCGTTGGTGTATGGATTAGATATAAAGGATATGTAATTTTGTTTTCATGTAAATAAGTCATGAATGATTACTCATATTTTTGTAATTTTATGAGATATTTCATGCTAGTTGCCAAATGATGGTTCCCACATGTGTTAGGTGACTCACATGGGCTGCTAAGAGCTGATCATTGGAGTGTATATACCAATAGTACATACATCTAAAAGCTGTGTATTGTACGAGTACGAATACGGGTGCATACGAGTAGAATTGTTGATGAAACTGAACGAGGATGTAATTGTAAGCATTTTTGTTAAGTAGAAGTATTTTGATAAGTGTATTGAAGTCTTTCAAAAGTGTATAAATACATATTAAAACACTACATGTATATACATTTTAACTGAGTCGTTAAGTCATCGTTAGTCGTTACATGTAAATGTTGTTTTGAAACCTTTAGGTTAACGATCTTGTTAAATGTTGTTAACCCAATGTTTATAATATCAAAAGAGATTTTAAATTATTATATTATCATGATATTATGATGTACGAATATCTCTTAATATGATATATATACATTAAATGTCGTTACAACGATAATCGTTACATATATGTCTCGCTTCAAAATCATTAAGTTAGTAGTCTTGTTTTTACATATGTAGTTCATTGTTAATATACTTAATGATATGTTTACTTATCATAATATAATGTTAACTATATATATAACCATATATATGTCATCATATAGTTTTTACAAGTTTTAACGTTCGTGAATCACCGGTGAACTTGGGTGGTCAATTGTCTATATGAAACCTATTTCAATTAATCAAGTCTTAACAAGTTTGATTGCTTAACATGTTGGAAACATTTAATCATGTAAATATCAATCTCAATTAATATATATAAACATGGAAAAGTTCGGGTCACTACAGTACCTACCCGTTAAATAAATTTCGTCCCGAAATTTTAAGCTGTTGAAGGTGTTGACGAATCTTCTGGAAATAGATGCGGGTATTTCTTCTTCATCTGATCTTCACGCTCCCAGGTGAACTCAGGTCCTCTACGAGCATTCCATCGAACTTTAACAATTGGTATCTTGTTTTGCTTAAGTCTTTTAACCTCACGATCCATTATTTCGACGGGTTCTTCGATGAATTGAAGTTTTTCGTTGATTTGGATTTCATCTAACGGAATAGTGAGATCTTCTTTAGAAAAACATTTCTTTAAATTCGAGACGTGGAAAGTGTTATGTACAGCCGCGAGTTGTTGAGGTAACTCTAGTCGGTAAGCTACTGGTCCGATACGATCAATAATCTTGAATGGTCCAATATACCTTGGATTTAATTTCCCTCGTTTACCAAATCGAACAACGCCTTTCCAAGGTGCAACTTTAAGCATGACCATCTCTCCAATTTCAAATTCTATATCTTTTCTTTTAATGTCAGCGTAGCTCTTTTGTCGACTTTGGGCGGTTTTCAACCGTTGTTGAATTTGGATGATCTTCTCGGTAGTTTCTTGTATAATCTCCGGACCCGTAATCTGTCTATCCCCCACTTCACTCCAACAAATCGGAGACCTGCACTTTCTACCATAAAGTGCTTCAAACGGCGCCATCTCAATGCTTGAATGGTAGCTGTTGTTGTAGGAAAATTCTGCTAACGGTAGATGTCGATCCCAACTGTTTCCGAAATCAATAACACATGCTCGTAGCATGTCTTCAAGCGTTTGTATCGTCCTTTCGCTCTGCCCATCAGTTTGTGGATGATAGGCAGTACTCATGTCTAGACGAGTTCCTAATGCTTGCTGTAATGTCTGCCAGAATCTTGAAATAAATCTGCCATCCCTATCAGAGATAATAGAGATTGGTATTCCATGTCTGGAGATGACTTCCTTCAAATACAGTCGTGCTAACTTCTCCATCTTGTCATCTTCTCTTATTGGCAAGAAGTGTGCTGATTTGGAGAGACGGTCAACTATTACCCAAATAGTATCAAAACCACTTGCAGTCCTTGGCAATTTAGTGATGAAATCCATGGTAATGTTTTCCCATTTCCATTCCGGGATTTCGGGTTGTTGAAGTAGACCTGATGGTTTCTGATGCTCAGCTTTGACCTTAGAACACGTCAAACATTCTCCTACGTATTTAGCAACATCGGCTTTCATACCCGGCCACCAAAAATGTTTCTTGAGATCCTTGTACATCTTCCCCGTTCCAGGATGTATTGAGTATCTGGTTTTATGAGCTTCCCTAAGTACCATTTCTCTCATATCTCCAAATTTTGGTACCCAAATCCTTTCAGCCCTATACCGGGTTCCGTCTTCCCGAATATTAAGATGCTTCTTCGATCCTTTGGGTATTTCATCCTTTAAATTTCCCTCTTTTAAAACTCCTTGTTGCGCCTCCTTTATTTGAGTAGTAAGGTTATTATGAATCATTATATTCATAGATTTTACTCGAATGGGTTCTCTGTCCTTCCTGCTCAAGGCATTGGCTACCACATTTGCCTTCCCCGGGTGGTAACGAATCTCAAAGTCGTAATCATTCAATAATTCAATCCACCTACGCTGCCTCATATTCAGCTGTTTCTGATTAAATATGTGTTGAAGACTTTTGTGGTCGGTATATATAATACTTTTGACCCCATATAAGTAGTGCCTCCAAGTCTTTAATGCAAAAACAACCGCGCCTAATTCCAAATCATGCGTCGTATAATTTTGTTCGTGAATCTTCAATTGTCTAGACGCATAAGCAATCACCTTCGTTCGTTGCATTAATACACAATCGAGACCTTGCTTTGATGCATCACAATAAATCACAAAATCATCATTCCCTTCAGGCAATGACAATATAGGTGCCGTAGTTAGCTTTTTCTTCAATAACTGAAACGCTTTCTCTTGTTCATCATTCCATTCAAATTTCTTCCCTTTATGCGTTAATGCAGTCAAGGGTTTTGCTATTCTGGAAAAGTCTTGGATGAACCTTCTGTAGTAACCAGCTAGTCCTAAAAACTGGCGTATGTGTTTCGGAGTTTTCGGGGTTTCCCACTTTTCAACAGTTTCTATCTTTGCCGGATCCACCTTAATACCTTCTTTGTTCACTATGTGACCGAGGAATTGAACTTCTTCCAACCAAAATGCACACTTTGAAAACTTAGCGTACAATTCTTCCTTCCTCAATACTTCTAACACCTTTCTCAAATGTTCACCGTGTTCTTGGTCATTCTTTGAGTAAATAAGTATGTCATCAATGAAAACAATGACAAACTTGTCAAGGTATGGTCCACACACTCGGTTCATAAGGTCCATGAACACAGCTGGTGCATTAGTTAAACCAAACGGCATGACCATAAACTCGTATTGACCGTAACGTGTTCTGAAAGCAGTCTTTGGAATATCATCTTCTTTCACCCGCATTTGATGATACCCGGAACGTAAGTCAATCTTTGAATAAACAGACGAGCCTTGTAGTTGATCAAATAAGTCGTCGATTCTCGGTAGTGGGTAGCGGTTCTTGATGGTAAGTTTGTTTAACTCTCGGTAGTCGATACATAACCTGAATGTACCATCTTTCTTCTTGACAAACAAAACAGGAGCTCCCCACGGTGATGTGCTTGGTCGAATGAAACCACGCTCTAAAAGTTCTTGTAATTGGCTTTGCAGTTCTTTCATCTCGCTGGGTGCGAGTCTGTAAGGAGCACGAGCTATTGGTGCAGCTCCTGGTACAAGATCTATTTGAAATTCAACGGATCGATGTGGGGGTAATCCCGGTAATTCTTTCGGAAATACATCGGGAAATTCTTTTGCAATGGGAACATCATTGATGCTCTTTTCTTCAGTTTGTACTTTCTCGACGTGTGCTAGAACAGCATAGCAACCTTTTCTTATTAGTTTTTGTGCCTTCAAATTACTAATAAGATGTAGCTTCGTGTTGCCCTTTTCTCCGTACACCATTAAGGGTTTTCCTTTTTCTCGTATAATGCGAATTGCATTTTTGTAACAAACGATCTCCGCTTTCACTTCTTTCAACCAGTCCATACCGATTATCACATCAAAACTCCCTAACTCTATGGGTATCAAATCAATCTTAAATGTTTCGCTAACCAGTTTAATTTCTCGATTCCGACATATATTATCTGCTGAAATTAATTTACCATTTGCTAATTCGAGTAAAAATTTACTATCCAAAGGCGTCAATGGACAACTTAATTTAGCACAAAAATCTCTACTCATATAGCTTCTATCCGCACCCGAATCAAATAAAACGTAAGCAGATTTATTGTCAATAAGAAACGTACCCGTAACAAGCTCCGGGTCTTCCTGTGCCTCTGCCGCATTAATATTGAAAACTCTTCCGCGGCCTTGTCCATTCGTGTTCTCCTGGTTCGGGCAATTTCTAATAATGTGGCCCGGTTTTCCACATTTATAACAAACTACATTGGCATAACTTGCTCCGACACTACTTGCTCCGCCATTACTCGTTCCAACACCATTTGTTCCTTTCGTTCTATTAACCCCTGGTCCGTAGACCTCACACTTCGCCACGCTATGACCATTTCTTTTACACTTGTTGCAAAATTTGGTGCAGAACCCCGAGTGATACTTTTCACACCTTTGGCATAGCTGCTTCTGATTGTTGTTATTGTTGCGGTTATTATTGTTGTTGGGATGATTGTTGTAGTTGCTGTTGTTGTTGTTGTTGTTGTTGGGCCATTTGTTGTAGTTGCGATTGATGTTGCGATTGTTGGGATAATTGTTGCGATTATTGTTGTAATTGCTGTTGTTGTTGTATTGGTGATTCTTATCACCGTTTTCCTCCCACTTTCTTTTGACTTGCTTCACATTGGCCTCTTCACCAGTCTGTTCTTTAATTCTTTCTTCAATCTGGTTCACTAGTTTGTGAGCCATTCTACATGCCTGTTGTATGGAGGCGGGCTCATGTGAACTTATATCTTCTTGGATTCTTTCTGGTAATCCTTTCACAAACGCGTCGATCTTCTCTTCCTCATCTTCGAATGCTCCCGGACACAATAGGCACAATTCTGTGAATCGTCTTTCGTACGTTGTAATATCAAATCCTTGGGTTCGTAACCCTCTAAGTTATGTCTTGAGCTTATTGACCTCGGTTCTGGGACGGTACTTCTCGTTCATCAAGTGCTTGAATGTTGACCACGGTAGTGCGTACGCATCGTCTTGTCCCACTTGCTCTAGATAGGTATTCCACCATGTTAACGCAGAACCTGTGAAGGTATGCGTAGCGTACTTTACTTTGTCCTCTTCAGTACACTTACTTATGGCAAACACCGATTCGACCTTCTCGGTCCACCGTTTCAATCCGATCGGTCCTTCGGTTCCATCAAATTCTAAAGGTTTGCAGGCAGTGAATTCTTTGAAGGTGCATCCTACACGATTTCCTGTACTGCTAGATCCAAGGTTATTGTTGGTATGTAGCGCAGCCTGTACTGCGGCTATGTTTGAAGCTAGAAAAGTACGGAATTCCTCTTCATTCATATTCACGGTGTGTCGAGTAGTCGGTGCCATTTCCTTCAAAATAGTTAAATGGAACAAGTTAATCATACAGAATATTAAGAGTAGTTAATAGTATTTCGTAGCATAATATGAACTCATTTATAAAAGCTTTTTCTTCATATTAGCATTTTATAAGTTTAAATTCGGGTAGTACCTACCCGTTAAGTTCATACTTAGTAGCTAATATACAATTCAACTACTACAATTCTATATGAAAAACTGATTATAATAATATTTCGCGTTCAAACTTTTATACAATATTTTACAAACTTACAATACCGCTTATTTTACATAAAGCATGAAATATAGTACACAATAACTTTGATACAAGATAGTTGTGAAGATAATTCAAGCTAGTACACAAGTCGTTCAGCAAAGGCAATAAAGACACGTAATTCATACGTCCAGAAACAAGTCATGCATTCTGGTTTTACTAGGACTACTTCCCATCCTTGGTCTTGTGCAACATAACCGTTATGGCCGTTGATAAGACAGCGTGTTGTAACGTCGTCAAAGGGACGAGGGTTACGTAATGTCCAACAGTCCCGTAATAATCTAAAAACCTCATTTCTTACCCCAATTACCGACTCCGTCACTTGTGGAAACGTTTTGTTTAATAGTTGTAGCCCGATGTTCTTGTTCTCACTTTGGTGAGAAGCGAACATTACTAATCCGTAAGCATAACATGCTTCTTTATGTTGCATGTTAGCCGCTTTTTCTAAATCACGAAGTCCAATATTCGGATATATTGAGTCAAAATAATTTCTTAACCCGTTGCGTAAAATAGCATTTGGGTTCCCCGCAATATATGCGTCAAAGTAAACACATCGTAACTTATGGGTTTCCCAATGTGATATCCCCCATCTTTCAAACGAAAGTCTCTTATAAACCAAGACATTCTTGGAACGTTCTTCGAATATCTTACAAACTGATCTCGCCTTAAAGTTATTGTGTCCAAATCTTTACATAATAATTATTAATGCCCATAGTAGCTAATAGATGATCACCATTTTTGTTTACACGCGTACAATGTTACCAATTGGTAAATAAGTAGCTTACCGACTAGAGTTACCTCAACAACTCGCGGCTGTACATAACACTTTCCACGTCTCGAATTTAAAGAAATGTTTTTCTAAAGAAGATCTCACTATTCCGTTAGATGAAATCCAAATCAACGAAAAACTTCAATTCATCGAAGAACCCGTCGAAATAATGGATCGTGAGGTTAAAAGACTTAAGCAAAACAAGATACCAATTGTTAAAGTTCGATGGAATGCTCGTAGAGGACCTGAGTTCACCTGGGAGCGTGAAGATCAGATGAAGAAGAAATACCCGCATCTATTTCCAGAAGATTCGTCAACACCTTCAACAGCTTAAAATTTCGGGACGAAATTTATTTAACGGGTAGGTACTGTAGTGACCCGAACTTTTCCATGTTTATATATATTAATTGAGATTGATATTTACATGATTAAATGTTTCCAACATGTTAAGCAATCAAACTTGTTAAGACTTGATTAATTGAAATAGGTTTCATATAGACAATTGACCACCCAAGTTCACCGGTGATTCACGAACGTTAAAACTTGTAAAAACTATATGATGACATATATATGGTTATATATATAGTTAACATTATATTATGATAAGTAAACATATCATTAAGTATATTAACAATGAACTACATATGTAAAAACAAGACTACTAACTTAATGATTTTGAAGCGAGACATATATGTAACGATTATCGTTGTAACGACATTTAATGTATATATATCATATTAAGAGATATTCGTACATCATAATATCATGATAATATAATAATTTAAAATCTCTTTTGATATTATAAACATTGGGTTAACAACATTTAACAAGATCGTTAACCTAAAGGTTTCAAAACAACATTTACATGTAACGACTAACGATGACTTAACGACTCAGTTAAAATGTATATACATGTAGTGTTTTAATATGTATTTATACACTTTTGAAAGACTTCAATACACTTATCAAAATACTTCTACTTAACAAAAATGCTTACAATTACATCCTCGTTCAGTTTCATCAACAATTCTACTCGTATGCACCCGTATTCGTACTCGTACAATACACAGCTTTTAGATGTATGTACTATTGGTATATACACTCCAATGATCAGCTCTTAGCAGCCCATGTGAGTCACCTAACACATGTGGGAACCATCATTTGGCAACTAGCATGAAATATCTCATAAAATTACAAAAATATGAGTAATCATTCATGACTTATTTACATGAAAACAAAATTACATATCCTTTATATCTAATCCATACACCAACGACCAAAAACACCTACAAACACTTTCATTCTTCAATTTTATTCATCTAATTGATCTCTCTCAAGTTCTATCTTCAAGTTCTAAGTGTTCTTCATAAACTCCAAAAGTTCTAGTTTCATAAAATCAAGAATACTTTCAAGTTTGCTAGCTCACTTCCAATCTTGTAAGGTGATCATCCAACCTCAAGAAATCTTTGTTTCTTACAGTAGGTTATCATTCTAATACAAGGTAATAATCATATTCAAACTTTGGTTCAATTTCTATAACTATAACAATCTTATTTCAAGTGATGATCTTACTTGAACTTGTTTTCGTGTCATGATTCTGCTTCAAGAACTTCGAGCCATCCAAGGATCCATTGAAGCTAGATCCATTTTTCTCTTTTCCAGTAGATTTATCCAAGGAACTTAAGGTAGTAATGATGTTCATAACATCATTCGATTCATACATATAAAGCTATCTTATTCGAAGGTTTAAATTTGTAATCACTAGAACATAGTTTAGTTAATTCTAAACTTGTTCGCAAACAAAAGTTAATCCTTCTAACTTGACTTTTAAAATCAACTAAACACATGTTCTATATCTATATGATATGCTAACTTAATGATTTAAAACCTGGAAACACGAAAAACACTGTAAAACCGAATTTACGCCGTCGTAGTAACACCGCGGGCTGTTTTGGGTTAGTTAATTAAAAACTATGATAAACTTTGATTTTAAAGTTGTTATTCTGAGAAAATGATTTTTATTATGAACATGAAACTATATCCAAAAATTATGATTAAACTCAAAGTGGAAGTATGTTTTCTAAAATGGTCATCTAGACGTCGTTCTTTCGACTGAAATGACTACCTTTACAAAAATGACTTGTAACTTATTTTTCCGACTACAAACCTATACTTTTCTGTTTAGATTCATAAAATAGAGTTCAATATGAAACCATATCAATTTGATTCACTCAAAACGGATTTAAAATGAAGAAGTTATGGGTAAAACAAGATTGGATAATTTTTCTCATTTTAGCTACGTGAAAATTGGTAACAAATCTATTCCAACCATAACTTAATCAACTTGTGTTGTATATTATGTAATCTTGAGATACCATAGACACGTATACAATGTTTCGACCTATCATGTCGACACATCTATATATATTTCGGAACAACCATAGACACTCTATATGTGAATGTTGGAGTTAGCTATACAGGGTTGAGGTTGATTCCAAAATATATATAGTTTGAGTTGTGATCAATACTGAGATACGTATACACTGGGTCGTGGATTGATTCAAGATAATATTTATCGATTTATTTCTGTACATCTAACTGTGGACAACTAGTTGTAGGTTACTAACGAGGACAGCTGACTTAATAAACTTAAAACATCAAAATATATTAAAAGTGTTGTAAATATATTTTGAACATACTTTGATATATATGTATATATTGTTATAGGTTCGTGAATCAACCAGTGGCCAAGTCTTACTTCCCGACGAAGTAAAAATCTGTGAAAGTGAGTTATAGTCCCACTTTTAAAATCTAATATTTTTGGGATGAGAATACATGCAGGTTTTATAAATGATTTACAAAATAGACACAAGTACGTGAAACTACATTCTATGGTTGAATTATCGAAATCGAATATGCCCCTTTTTATTAAGTCTGGTAATCTAAGAATTAGGGAACAGACACCCTAATTGACGCGAATCCTAAAGATAGATCTATTGGGCCTAACAAACCCCATCCAAAGTACCGGATGCTTTAGTACTTCGAAATTTATATCATATCCGAAGGGTGTCCCGGAATGATGGGGATATTCTTAAATATGCATCTTGTTAATGTCGGTTACCAGGTGTTCACCATATGAATGATTTTTATCTCTATGTATGGGATGTGTATTGAAATATGAAATCTTGTGGTCTATTATTATGATTTGATAATATATAGGTTAAACCTATAACTCACCAACATTTTTTGTTGACATTTTAAGCATGTTTATTCTCAGGTGATTATTAAGAGCTTCCGCTATCGCATACTTAAATAAGGACGAGATTTGAAGTCCATGCTTGTATGATATTGTGTAAAAACTGCATTCAAGAAACTTTTTTTCGTTGTAACATATTTGTATTGTAAACCATTATGTAATGGTCGTGTGTAAACAGGATATTATAGATTATCATTATTTGATAATCTACGTAAAGCTTTTTAAACCTTTATTGATGAAATAAAGGTTATGGTTTGTTTTATATACATATATATCAAAGTATGTTCAAAATATATTTACAACACTTTTAATATATTTTGATGTTTTAAGTTTATTAAGTCAGCTGTCCTCGTTAGTAACCTACAACTAGTTGTCCACAGTTAGATGTACAGAAAAATAAATCGATAAATATTATCTTGAATCAATCCACGACCCAGTGTATACGTATCTCAGTATTGATCACAACTCAAACTATATATATTTTGGAATCAACCTCAACCCTGTATAGCTAACTCCAACATTCACATATAGAGTGTCTATGGTTTATATTATTATTATTTAGTTTTTATAATATTTTAATATTAGGTTTTATAATTTTATATTTAATACCATGATCTAGAAACAAAAGTTAATCCTTCTAACTTGACTTTTAAAATCAACTAAACACATGTTCTATATCTATATGATATGCTAACTTAATGATTTAAAACCTGGAAACACGAAAAACACTGTAAAACCGAATTTACGCCGTCGTAGTAACACCGCGGGCTGTTTTGGGTTAGTTAATTAAAAACTATGATAAACTTTGATTTTAAAGTTGTTATTCTGAGAAAATGGTGTCTGTTCCCTAATTCTTAGATTACCAGACTTAATAAAAAGGGGCATATTCGATTTCGATAATTCAACCATAGAATGTAGTTTCACGTACTTGTGTCTATTTTGTAAATCATTTATAAAACCTGCATGTATTCTCATCCCAAAAATATTAGATTTTAAAAGTGGGACTATAACTCACTTTCACAGAATAAATTATATTAATATTAGATTATCTATAAATATATATTAATTATATAAATATACATATTAAATAATTAATTAATAATGTTTAAATTATAATATTAGTATAATAAATAATTTTCAAAGTAAATTATTCATTAATATTAATAATATTTTAATTAAAGCACTTGATGAACGAGAAGTACCGTCCCAGAACCGAGGTCAATAAGCTCAAGACAGAACTTAGAGGGTTACGAACCCAAGGATTTGATATTACCACGTACGAAAGACGATTCACAGAATTGTGCCTATTGTGTCCGGGAGCATTCGAAGATGAGGAAGAGAAGATCGACGCGTTTGTGAAAGGATTACCGGAAAGAATCCAAGAAGATATAAGTTCACACGAGCCCGCCTCCATACAACAGGCATGTAGAATGGCTCACAAACTAGTGAACCAGATTGAAGAAAGAATTAAAGAACAGACTGCTGAAGAGGCCAATGTGAAGCAAGTCAAAAGAAAGTGGGAGGAAAACGGTGATAAGAATCACCAATACAACAACAACAGCAATTACAACAATAATCGCAACAATTATCCCAACAATCGCAACATCAATCGCAACTACAACAAACGGCCCAACAACAACAACAACAACAACAACCACAGCAACTACAACAATCATCCCAACAACAATAATAACCGCAACAACAACAACAATCAGAAGCAACTATGCCAAAGGTGTGAAAAGAATCACTCGGGGTTCTGCACCAAATTTTGCAACAAGTGTAAAAGAAATGGTCATAGCGCGGCGAAGTGTGAGGTCTACGGACCAGGGGTTAATAGAACGAAAGGAACAAATGGTGTCGGAACGAGTAATGGCGGAGCAAGTAGTGTCGGAGCAAGTTATGCCAATGTAGTTTGTTATAAATGTGGAAAACCAGGCCACATTATTAGAAATTGCCCGAACCAGGAGAACACGAATGGACAAGGCCGTGGAAGAGTTTTCAATATTAATGCGGTAGAGGCACAGGAAGACCCGGAGCTTGTTACGGGTACGTTTCTTATTGACAATAAATCTGCTTACGTTTTATTTGATTCGGGTGCGGATAGAAGCTATATGAGTAGAGATTTTTGTGCTAAATTAAGTTGTCCATTGACGCCTTTGGATAGTAAATTTTTACTCGAATTAGCAAATGGTAAATTAATTTCAGCAGATAATATATGTCGGAATCGAGAAATTAAACTGGTTAGCGAAACATTTAAGATTGATTTGATACCAGTAGAGTTAGGGAGTTTTGATGTGATAATCGGTATGGACTGGTTGAAAGAAGTGAAAGCGGAGATCGTTTGTTACAAAAATGCAATTCGCATTATACGAGAAAAAGGAAAACCCTTAATGGTGTACGGAGAAAAGGGCAACACGAAGCTACATCTTATTAGTAATTTGAAGGCACAAAAACTAATAAGAAAAGGTTGCTATGCTGTTCTAGCACACATCGAGAAAGTACAAACTGAAGAAAAGAGCATCAATGATGTTCCCATTGCAAAAGAATTTCCCGATGTATTTCCAAAAGAATTACCCGGATTACCCCCACATCGATCCGTTGAATTTCAAATAGATCTTGTACCAGGAGCTGCACCAATAGCTCGTGCTCCTTACAGACTCGCACCCAGCGAGATGAAAGAACTGCAAAGCCAATTACAAGAACTTTTAGAGCGTGGTTTCATTCAACCAAGCACATCACCGTGGGGAGCTCCTGTTTTGTTTGTCAAGAAGAAAGATGGTACATTCAGGTTGTGTATCGACTACCGAGAGTTGAACAAACTTACCATCAAGAACCGCTACCCACTACCGAGAATCGACGACTTATTTGATCAACTACAAGGCTCGTCTGTTTATTCAAAGATTGACTTACGTTCCGGGTATCATCAAATGAGGGTGAAAGAAGATGATATTCCAAAGACTGCTTTCAGAACACGTTACGGTCATTACGAGTTTATGGTCATGCCGTTTGGTTTAACTAATGCACCAGCTGTGTTCATGGACCTTATGAACCGAGTGTGTGGACCATACCTTGACAAGTTTGTCATTGTTTTCATTGATGACATACTTATTTACTCAAAGAATGACCAAGAACACGGTGAACATTTGAGAAAGGTGTTAGAAGTATTGAGGAAGGAAGAATTGTACGCTAAGTTTTCAAAGTGTGCATTTTGGTTGGAAGAAGTTCAATTCCTCGGTCACATAGTGAACAAAGAAGGTATTAAGGTGGATCCAGCAAAGATAGAAACTGTTGAAAAGTGGGAAACCCCGAAAACTCCGAAACACGTACGCCAGTTTTTAGGACTAGCTGGTTACTACAGAAGGTTCATCCAAGACTTTTCCAGAATAGCAAAACCCTTGACTGCATTAACGAATAAAGGGAAGAAATTTGAATGGAATGATGAACAAGAGAAAGCGTTTCAGTTATTGAAGAAAAAGCTAACTACGGCACCTATATTGTCATTGCCTGAAGGGAATGATGATTTTGTGATTTATTGTGACGCATCAAAGCAAGGTCTCGGTTGTGTATTAATGCAACGAACGAAGGTGATTGCTTATGCGTCTAGACAATTGAAGATTCACGAACAAAATTATACGACGCATGATTTGGAATTAGGCGCGGTTGTTTTTGCATTAAAGACTTGGAGGCACTACTTATATGGGGTCAAAAGTATTATATATACCGACCACAAAAGTCTTCAACACATATTTAATCAGAAACAACTGAATATGAGGCAGCGTAGGTGGATTGAATTATTGAATGATTACGATTTTGAGATTCGTTACCACCCGGGGAAGGCAAATGTGGTAGCCGATGCCTTGAGCAGGAAGGATAGAGAACCCATTCGAGTAAAATCTATGAATATAATGATTCATAATAACATTACTACTCAAATAAAGGAGGCGCAACAAGGAGTTTTAAAAGAGGGAAATTTAAAGGATGAAATACCCAAAGGATCGGAGAAGCATCTTAATATTCGGGAAGACGGAACCCGGTATAGGGCTGAAAGGATTTGGGTACCAAAATTTGGAGATATGAGAGAAATGGTACTTAGAGAAGCTCATAAAACCAGATACTCAATACATCCTGGAACGGGGAAGATGTACAAGGATCTCAAGAAACATTTTTGGTGGCCGGGTATGAAAGCCGATGTTGCTAAATACGTAGGAGAATGTTTGACGTGTTCTAAGGTCAAAGCTGAGCATCAGAAACCATCAGGTCTACTTCAACAACCCGAAATCCCGGAATGGAAATGGGAAAACATTACCATGGATTTCATCACTAAATTGCCAAGGACTGCAAGTGGTTTTGATACTATTTGGGTAATAGTTGATCGTCTCACCAAATCAGCACACTTCCTACCAATAAGAGAAGATGACAAGATGGAGAAGTTAGCACGACTGTATTTGAAGGAAGTCGTCTCCAGACATGGAATACCAATCTCTATTATCTCTGATAGGGATGGCAGATTTATTTCAAGATTCTGGCAGACATTACAGCAAGCATTAGGAACTCGTCTAGACATGAGTACTGCCTATCATCCACAAACTGATGGGCAGAGCGAAAGGACGATACAAACGCTTGAAGACATGCTACGAGCATGTGTTATTGATTTCGGAAACAGTTGGGATCGACATCTACCGTTAGCAGAATTTTCCTACAACAACAGCTACCATTCAAGTATTGAGATGGCGCCATTTGAAGCACTTTATGGTAGAAAGTGCAGGTCTCCGATTTGTTGGAGTGAAGTGGGGGATAGACAGATTACGGGTCCGGAGATTATACAAGAAACTACCGAGAAGATCATCCAAATTCAACAACGGTTGAAAACCGCCCAAAGTCGACAAAAGAGCTACGCTGACATTAAAAGAAAAGATATAGAATTTGAAATTGGAGAGATGGTCATGCTTAAAGTTGCACCTTGGAAAGGCGTTGTTCGATTTGGTAAACGAGGGAAATTAAATCCAAGGTATATTGGACCATTCAAGATTATTGATCGTGTCGGACCAGTAGCTTACCGACTAGAGTTACCTCAACAACTCGCGGCTGTACATAACACTTTCCACGTCTCGAATTTAAAGAAATGTTTTGCTAAAGAAGATCTCACTATTCCGTTAGATGAAATCCAAATCAACGAAAAACTTCAATTCATCGAAGAACCCGTCGAAATAATGGATTGTGAGGTTAAAAGACTTAAGCAAAACAAGATACCAATTGTTAAGGTTCGATGGAATGCTCGTAGAGGACCCGAGTTCACCTGGGAGCGTGAAGATCAGATGAAGAAGAAATACCCGCATCTATTTCCAGAAGATTCGTCAACACCTTCAACAGCTTAAAATTTCGGGACGAAATTTATTTAACGGGTAGGTACTGTAGTGACCCGAACTTTTCCATGTTTATATATATTAATTGAGATTGATATTTACATGATTAAATGTTTCCAACATGTTAAGCAATCAAACTTGTTAAGACTTGATTAATTGAAATAGGTTTCATATAGACAATTGACCACCCAAGTTGACCGGTGATTCACGAACGTTAAAACTTGTAAAAACTATATGATGACATATATATGGTTATATATATAGTTAAAATTATATTATGATAATTAAACATATCATTAAGTATATTAACAATGAACTACATATGTAAAAACAAGACTACTAACTTAATGATTTTGAAACGAGACATATGTGTAACGATTATCGTTGTAACGACATTTAATGTATATATATCATATTAAGAGATATTCGTACATCATAATATCATGATAATATAATAATTTAAAATCTCTTTTGATATTATAAACATTGGGTTAACAACATTTAACAAGATCGTTAACCTAAAGGTTTCAAAACAACATTTACATGTAACGACTAACGATGACTTAACGACTCAGTTAAAATGTATATACATGTAGTGTTTTAATATGTATTTATACACTTTTGAAAGACTTCAATACACTTATCAAAATACTTCTACTTAACAAAAATGCTTACAATTACATCCTCGTTCAGTTTCATCAACAATTCTACTCGTATGCACCCGTATTCGTACTCGTACAATACACAGCTTTTAGATGTATGTACTATTGGTATATACACTCCAATGATCAGCTCTTAGCAGCCCATGTGAGTCACCTAACACATGTGGGAACCATCATTTGGCAACTAGCATGAAATATCTCATAAAATTACAAAAATATGAGTAATCATTCATGACTTATTTACATGAAAACAAAATTACATATCCTTTATATCTAATCCATACACCAACGACCAAAAACACCTACAAACACTTTTATTCTTCAATTTTCTTCATCTAATTGATCTCTCTCAAGTTCTATCTTCAAGTTCTAAGTGTTCTTCATAAATTCCAAAAGTTCTAGTTTCATAAAATCAAGAATACTTTCAAGTTTGCTAGCTCACTTCCAATCTTGTAAGGTGATCATCCAACCTCAAGAAATCTTTGTTTCTTACAGTAGGTTATCATTCTAATACAAGGTAATAATCATATTCAAACTTTGGTTCAATTTCTATAACTATAACAATCTTATTTCAAGTGATGATCTTACTTGAACTTGTTTTCGTGTCATGATTCTGCTTCAAGAACTTCGAGCCATCCAAGGATCCATTGAAGCTAGATCCATTTTTCTCTTTTCCAGTAGGTTTATCCAAGGAAATTAAGGTAGTAATGATGTTCATAACATCATTCGATTCATACATATAAAGCTATCTTATTCGAAGGTTTAAACTTGTAATCACTAGAACATAGTTTAGTTAATTCTAAACTTGTTCGCAAACAAAAGTTAATCCTTCTAACTTGACTTTTAAAATCAACTAAACACATGTTCTATATCTATATGATATGCTAACTTAATGATTTAAAACCTGGAAACACGAAAACACCGTAAAACCGGATTTACGCCGTCGTAGTAACACCGCGGGCTGTTTTGGGTTAGTTAATTAAAAACTATGATAAACTTTGATTTAAAAGTTGTTATTCTGAGAAAATGATTTTTATTATGAACATGAAACTATATCCAAAAATTATGGTTAAACTCAAAGTGAAAGTATGTTTTCTAAAATGGTCATCTAGACGTCGTTCTTTCGACTGAAATGACTACCTTTACAAAAACGACTTGTAACTTATTTTTTCGACTATAAACCTATACTTTTTCTGTTTAGATTCATAAAATAGAGTTCAATATGAAACCATAGCAATTTGATTCACTCAAAACGGATTTAAAATGAAGAAGTTATGGGTAAAACAAGATTGGATAATTTTTCTCATTTTAGCTACGTGAAAATTGGTAACAAATCTATTCCAACCATAACTTAATCAACTTGTATTGTATATTATGTAATCTTGAGATACCATAGACACGTATACAATGTTTCGACCTATCATGTCGACACATCTATATATATTTCGGAACAACCATAGACACTCTATATGTGAATGTTGGAGTTAGCTATACAGGGTTGAGGTTGATTCCAAAATATATATAGTTTGAGTTGTGATCAATACTGAGATACGTATACACTGGGTCGTGGATTGATTCAAGATAATATTTATCGATTTATTTTTCTGTACATCTAACTGTGGACAACTAGTTGTAGGTTACTAACGAGGACAGCTGACTTAATAAACTTAAAACATCAAAATATATTAAAAGTGTTGTAAATATATTTTGAACATACTTTGATATATATGTATATATTGTTATAGGTTCGTGAATCAACCAGTGGCCAAGTCTTACTTCCCGGCGAAGTAAAAATCTCTGAAAGTGAGTTATAGTCCCACTTTTAAAATCTAATATTTTTGGGATGAGAATACATGCAGGTTTTATAAATGATTTACAAAATAGACACAAGTACGTGAAACTACATTCTATGGTTGAATTAACGAAATCGAATATGCCCCTTTTTATTAAGTCTGGTAATCTAAGAATTAGGGAACAGACACCCTAATTGACGCGAATCCTAAAGATAGATCTATTGGGCCTAACAAACCCCATCCAAAGTACCGGATGCTTTAGTACTTCAAAATTTATATCATATCCGAAGGGTGTCCCGGAATGATGGGGATATTCTTATATATGCATCTTGTTATTGTCGGTTACCAGGTGTTCACCATATGAATGATTTTTATCTCTATGTATGGGATGTGTATTGAAATATGAAATCTTGTGGTCTATTGTTACGATTTGATATATATAGGTTAAACCTATAACTCACCAACATTTTTGTTGATGTTTAAAGCATGTTTATTCTCAGGTGAATATTAAGAGCTTCCGCTGTTGCATACTAAAATAAGGACAAGATTTGGAGTCCATGTTTGTATGATATTGTGTAAAAACTGCATTCAAGAAACTGATTTCGATGTAACATATTTGTATTGTAAACCATTATGTAATGGTCGTGTGTAAACAGGATATTTTAGATTATCATTATTTGATAATCTACGTAAAGCTTTTTAAACCTTTATTTATGAAATAAAGGTTATGGTTTGTTTTAAAAATGAATGCAGTCTTTGAAAAACGTCTCATATAGAGGTCAAAACCTCGCAACGAAATCAATTAATATGGAACGTTTTTAATCAATAAGAACGGGACATTTCAGTTGGTATCAGAGCGGTGGTCTTAGCGAACCAGGTTTTGCATTAGTGAGTCTAACTGATAGTCGTTAGAATGCATTAATGAGTCTGGACTTCGACCGTGTTTGCATGTCAAAAGTTTTGCTTATCATTTAGTATCGAAAAATTATTTGCTTATCATCCTTAAAGTCTAAGACACGTCTTACTGCCTTTATTGCATAGACAGTGTATAGTTAAATTCATATCTTAGCGTATCTTTTATTGTTACCTTTGCCTGACAGCTTCCGTAGATTCCTCCGTAGCTTATGGGATTTTAGTATTATATATGCATATGTAAATTATGTATTGCAGGGTACTAATCTACATCCTATAATCTATTTCTTATCGAAAATCCTTCATCTGATCGTACGAGATGAATCCCTCAACCAGTTCGAGTCCATCAGATTTCGATAGCTATTTCGATAGTTATTCCGACAGCTATTTCGATATGGATTTCAACTCGAGCTCCGAAAGCAGAGTAACCGGAATGAATCGATCAATTAGCCATCATCTATTCTGAATGAATTGGAGATGGGTTCGTAGTCGACTTAATCAATGGAAACGCGAAGAAGGCGATCATTTCCACTAACCAAATTCACCTCTTGACAATGAACCTAAAACGTTTACCGGCGAACCTGTTCGAGACACCATTTTCTCTCTCATTTCCAAAGTATCTCATCACGATCATATACTATCTCAGATTCTAAACCTCATTCATCCGCTCGTCCGAACCGACAATCATCCCGGTGTAATAGAAGAAGTTAACGAACTTCGCGCATAAGTTGTAGTCTTGGAAAATATGGTGCAAAACGTACCAGCTTCATCCAAATCACCGGCACCAACAGTACCACCAACAACCCAAATTTCAATATCACATGCCTCAACATCTCAATCTATACCTCGAGTATAATCATCATTCTACATGACATTCTACATCAGTTATCTTCGTTCGACATGGTGATTATGTAATCTCTAATGTTTTAGAGATTATTTATTCTAGTTCCAACTGAAAACTAAATGAGTTTAATATCATGTTAACTCATTAAATTCATGATTACATTTGAAGAAAATATATATGTATATATGTTTTCATAAAGATTGTAATTAAAAATTCTTTTGTACAAACTGTTAATAATAAAAATATTTTAACGGGTAGGTAATACCCGAGGAATATTTAAATTTCACATTAATAAGTTACACTGTATATTCTTCGAATCTGATTCAACAGTTATTCACTATCCTATTTACAACCACCGGGATACTTATCCATTCACCAAAGAATAACTATTTTCATTCAAATTCAATTTCATATTTGAATTTTGACATATCAGAATCCAACAAGTGGCATAATGAAGAAATAATGGACACAATAAAAATTGATTAGAAACAGACTAAATAACAATATTAAATTTTATTAAGAAACCACGCTAACAAAATCCTAGCTAACTGTTTCTAGCTAACTGTTAATTTCGTATTACATTTTATTTATCGCAATTTATTTATCGCAATTTATATTCTCGCAATTTTATTTATTGTCATTTAATTTCTGTTATTTACTTTACGCACTTTATTTATCGTCATTTAATTTCTGTTATTTATTTTACGCACTTTAAATATCGGGACACGTATACAAGGTTTTGACATATCATATCGACACATCTATATATATTATTTGGAATCACCATAGACACTCTATATGCAGTAATGATCGAGTTCTCTATACAGGGTTGAGGTAGATTCTATAATAATATATATACTTTGAGTTGTGATCGAGTCTGAGACATGTACACGGGTCACGATACGTATTAATTAATTCAAATATTATATATTAAACTATATATGAATGATTGCACTGTCAACTGTGGACTATCGACTGTGGACTAATAATATTGGACAATTAAAATGAATTAAAATATTGAATATAACATATGAAACTAAACAATTCTTCAAGTTTGCCACTTGATTTCGTCTTAAACCTCATTTGTATCTTCACGATTACATTCTGCGTTCAAACCTTTCATGATTCTTGAAAACACCTCAATCGATAGGATGAATCAACCGCACTTCATCTACGGAAGGAAAGATTTATGCATATAGTTATGCACCTGAGAAACTCTCGGCAATTGAGTAAAAGTTCAACACATAGCCGCGTCAGATCCTTTGGCATTTATTAACAAAAACAACTTTGCGATCCCTTTTCAAAATTAGCCAATTTTGTCACAGCTCCAACAAGTCAACTTCGACTTTTCGTACGAAACAACCTTATTATAACGTTTATATATACGCGTGCTCTTTTATTGTTACCAGGTAACCTTTCATATTCCATCATATTACCATCAGCGTTTAATCATCTAAAAACACAATTCTCCTGAAACCACCTCGGATTAATAACCGATGATTCAGATATCATAGCATTAAATGCAGAGGAAACGGAAAAATGGTAGATGGTCTAAACGGACAAAAGTTTGATGATAAAGAAAGGAGTGTTAGGAACGCTCGATAGAAAATTGGGTATTGAAAAACATATTGAGTTACCCATGAAGGAGACCAAGGACAAATACAAGGACCAAATCCTATATTCAAAGGATTCAGGTAATTCTGGATCCGTTGAAATCTTTAGAGAATATCTTGCTCCGAAGTCATGTTAAAATCTTGCGGAAAATCTTTCTCCATCAACCGTCGAACTTAGAAATTCCAAAATATCATCATCAATATCTTTGATATTTCTGAGGATATTTTCATAAATATTCTCGTCCGAAATTATATACCTCTTCGTGCTTCCTGTGTATCAATATATTGGAAACATTCAATAGAAAATATAGTACCGAAAAGCAGATTATGCGAAACTATGAAGAAAGCCGTGGATAAATCACAAAGAATAAGTTTGACTTCAAAGAATCCAAATAATTCAATGTCTGCTAAAGTCTATAGTGAATAACTTGCTCCTTACTCTAAACCCTTGCAGACAATAGTTTCTATCATCCTCTGATCTTAGATATTCTGAGATATTATCGTACCTTTCATTATAAATATCCTCCATATTTCTGGAGATATTTTTATAACTATTCTTATCTGAAATCATTAATCTTTTCGTGCTATCAGTATTACATCATATAGAAACTATAGTTTCTATATTCTGTAAATTTTCAAGCTTAAAATATGAATGTTATTGTAGTAATGATGGGAACTGATGCATGAGTTAGTATAATATAATGACACTTGATCAACGTGATTATATTACAGTAAGTCATGCTGAGTTTCTAAATGAAACGTGATGATTCACAGATCATAACGTCATCATGTGCCATGTTACATAACTCTTTCATCCTACTTAACTCCGTAACAAATCAAGAAAATGTATTCTTGATGGTTCTATCTTCCGTGATGTTGATAAATTTGAAAATCAAATCGTGCTATCACGTTCCTTCATGCTTAGAACATTATAATCATTCGAAACTCTATATCTATAAATTCTGGACCATTATTCGCTTGACTTGAAGTCGGGAAGAGAAAACAAAAGCATAGAGCTTTGAAATATAAGGGAGAATATAAAGTCCGATAACAACACATAAATTACAAACCGTGTATATCAATGTTTATCGCAACATAAAGACACGGGAGAATTAAAAACATTATAATCCCGAGGGCGAAGTAGAAGAAAGCAGATTCCTCTGGTGGAAGTTGGAAAAGGAGAATGATTGTTGCGATAGTAAGGATGAGGACAAGGATCAGAACTGGATTAATCATTTTCAGAATCTTTTGGATGTATGAACTAAGAAATAAAGTATAAGAATGGTGAGAATAATGGAAAGGAAGAGCTTAATTTATACTGGAAATATCAGACGTAGTAATCGGGGCAGATCACTGTATTTAATTAAAGAGATCTTAATTTCCATAAATCCCGAAGAATCAGATTTTATAGATCTTCAAGATTTTCTTTAAATCCCTTAAATTCCGGAATTCAACCAAGGCAATGTCAAAAGTTAAGACGCGCCTTATTTTCTAAATTCAAACCTGACTACGTCAAAAGTTAAAAACAAATCTTTGTTTCTCATTTCATCCTTTTGTGAATAGCTTCATTTGCACTCTTCGAATAATCGAATTATTTTTATCCATATTACTCAATGATGATAAAACTCAAGTTATCAACTCATATTCGTCAGGAAAACATATTTATTGTTAGCTATGACGACCTCACTCAAATTTCGGGACGAAATTTCTTTAACGGGTAGGTACTGTGATGACCCGGGAATTTTCGACCAAATTTAAACATAATCTTATATGATTCGACTCGATAAGCAAAGTCTATTAAACCAAGTCTCATTATGTTTGAACTATTTCATGATAACATTTGACCTTTAACTATTTCCGACGATTCACGAACCTTTAATTGTAACTAAGAATGTAAATATAAATAATTATATATAAAACTAATTATATTAGTATTAATGAACTATTAAGTAATTTTGTTATTATAAAAGATAACATTTAATAACTAAAGATTTTCATTTTGAATATATATAGTATATTGTATATAAATGATTCAAACATATTTTACCAACGTTATCAAAATATTAAATGTACAATGTTATACTTTGTAGTTAATTGTTTAATATACATAATTAATCATCTACTCAACATTTAAAACATGATTTTATATATATGGTAGTATACATATATACATAAATATAACTATATATATATGATTTTATACATAATTATTATATTATGTATATGTAGAAATTTATATTTATAATATATCTATGATGAAATAATGTACTATTTTAATAAATATATATAATACTTACATATATAAAAAATTTATATTTTTCATAATTACATACATAAGTATAATATAATTAGTATGTAAATAAATATTATAATATATTTATATTAAAATGCATAAATATATAATATTCAGTATATGTTACAATACATATTACATAATTATTAAATATTACATAATAATAGATGATATTAATAAATTAAATTTAAATACAAATATAGTTGTTGTAGTAATGTTATTTGTATCGTCAAATATCAATATTTGTATTCATAATATCACTTTATATCATATAAAGATGAAATTGGATGTATAAATTAGATTATTATTACTAATATTATTATTATCGATAAAATATTAATATTATCATAATTAGTATGGTATTATTATTATTATTATTATTATATTATTATTATCATTTTTACAATTATTATTATCATTAATATTATATTTATCATTATTATTAATTTTATTAATATTATTAGATATTAATAGTATTGTTATTATATATTATTATTATTAATTAAAAAAAAACAGTAGGGATCTATATTATACGCGTGACCTCTGTATCCTTTATCTCTATTATTATTATTTTTTTTGTTTCTTTCCTGCTCCCAACTCGTGAACCTGTGTTGACATTTTCTCCATTTTTTATCAACCGATCTCTATTATTACAACATGATTATGTATAATTGCAAATCAAATAAAAAGGAAATCCAATGGGATTAAAGAGCACAGCGATATTTTTTTTTTCTTCTTCTCTGCACGTTCCAATTTTTTTTTTTCTCTTAATTCAATTTCGAATAAAGTTTCAAAATCTAAAAATGCAGAAAGGTTAGAAATCTTTCTTTGAATCTATCTGCAAAATCTCAACTCTCAAATCTTTATATCGATCTTGAATTTTGAAGTCAAAGTTTAGTTTAAAAAAAGTCAACAATTGTTCTTGAGACAAATTCGCGTTCGTGTATATGTTTCTGATCAAATTGACGATTCCAGTAGTTTTTATACATGTTTAGAAAACTATTTCGTGTTATAAACATTATCTATAATGTTATCTATTACGAAATCAATTTTTTTTGTTTTGTTCCAAGAACCGACGCTGCAGTAGGCCTTTAGTATTTTTTTTTTATTATTTTAGAACCCAAATTATTATTTTTTCTGTAATGTTTTGAAGCTTTAAAGGGAACCCCGATTTTTTTTTTTTTTTTTTTGGTTATTGATGTTTTGTTGAATCCATGAGACTTGTGGAGAAGAAGAGGAATAGAAGAAAAACAGTTTATATATAAAATTTAAATTCGATATTAGTACAGAGAATCAGAATTGGTGGGATGGTCGAGAGTGTTTGCGTGTGAGCATGTGGTCACGAGATCGAGTCCAGAGGACGGTAGTTTCTTTCTTTTTTTTTTGAAACTCTTTTCATGTGAGGTAGTTTTCTTTTCTAATTTTATTATTGTTATTATATATTAATTATTATTAGTATTATTATTATTATTGTGATTGTTTTGATTGTTATTGTTATTGTTATTATTAGTATCATACTTGTTATCATATTTGAAAGTATTATAGACATTACTATTATTATTATGATAGGTATTAATAATATTATTATTAGTAATAAACTTATCATTTTAGTATTTTATCATCATTAGGATTATGATTATGATTATCATTATTATTATTATGAAGGAAATAAAAATATATTATTATCATCAATATTAGAATTTGTACCGGTTTATAAATAATAGTATCATCAGTACATTTACAATTAATAATATCATATTTATCAGTATCATCATTAATATTTACTAGTATTATTATGATTATCATTTATCATTTTATAAATATTAGAACCCTTATTATTAACATAAGTATGGTATTAGTATTAATATTATTTTAGAGTTATTATTATTAGTATCATTAACAGTTATCATTTTCATTTTTTTTACTATTAGTATTATCATTATTAATAAAATTATTATTATTATTAGTAAATCATTATTATCTAAATTATTATTTTAACAAATAAATCTTTTGTACACTATATATATACTTATGGTATATACTAGGATTGTATTAATAATTCACATAACAAACTAATAAAATTTCATAAATACAATACTAACCACAAATATATGTATATAAATATATTAATGTCACTATTTATATAAACGTAAATCATTATAGATATATATACATAAAATAGATATATATATATATATATATATATATATATATATATATATATATATATATATATATATATATATATATATATATATATATATATATATAAAATATAACTTAAAATATAATATAAGTATACGTTTTAAAATAAAGGTTAGAATAAATTCTACAAAACTATAATATATAAATAATACATATTAATAAATGAAATTTTGTAACTTACATTATACGTATTAATATATACACAATTGATATAGGTTCGTGAATCCGAGGCCAACCCTGCATTGTTCAATGACGTCATATGTATTTTTACTACAAAATACAGTATCGTGAGTTTCATTTGCCTTTTTACCCTTTATATTTTTGGGCTGAGAATACATGCGCAACTTTTATAACTGTTTTACGAAATTGACACAAGTACGTGAAACTACATTCTATGGTTGGATTATCGAAGTCGAATATGCCCCTTTTTATTAAGTCTGGTAATCTAAGAATTAGGGAACAGACACCCTAATTGACGCGAATCCTAAAGATAGATCTATCGGGCCCAACAAGCCCCATCCAAAGTACCGGATGTTTTAGTACTTCGAAATTTATATCATGTCCGAAGGAGGATCCCGGAATGATGGGGATATTCTTATATATACATATTGTTAATGTCGGTTACCAGGTGTTCAATCCATATGAATGATATTTTTGTCTCTATGCATGGGACGTATGTTTATGAGAAATGGAAATCTGAAATCTTGTGGTCTATTAAAATGATGGAAACGATTGTTTAAGTTAAACTAATGAACTCACCAACCTTTTGGTTGACACTTTAAAGCATGTTTATTCTCAGGTACGAAAGAAATCTTCCGCTGTGTATTTGCTCATTTTATAGATATTACTTGGAGTCATTCATGGCATATTTCAAAAGACGTTGCATTCGAGTCGTCGAGTTCATCAAGATTATTATCAAGTCAATTATAGTTGGATATATTATGAAATGGTATGCATGCCTGTCAACTTTCGATGTAATGAAAGTTTGTCTTTTCAAAAACGAATGCAATGTTTGTAAAATGTATCATATAGAGGTCAAGTACCTCGCGATGTAATCAACTGTTGTGAATCGTTTATAATCGATATGGACTTCGTCCGGATGGATTCCGTTCTTATTGATTAAAAACGTTCCATATTAATTGATTTCGTTGCGAGGTTTTGACCTCTATATGAGACGTTTTTCAAAGACTGCATTCATTTTTAAACAAACCATAACCTTTATTTCATCAATAAAGGTTTAAAAAGCTTTACGTAGATTATCAAATAATGATAATCTAATATATCCTGTTTACACACGACCATTACATAATGGTTTACAATACAAATATGTTACAACAAAATAAGTTTCTTGAATGCAGTTTTTACACAATATCATACAAGCATGGACTCCAAATCTTGTCCTTATTTAAGTATGCGACAGCGGAAGCTCTTAATAATCACCTGAGAATAAACATGCTTAAAACGTCAACAAAAATGTTGGTGAGTTATAGGTTTAACCTATATATATCAAATCGTAACAATAGACCACAAGATTTCATATTTCAATACACATCCCATACATAGAGATAAAAATCATTCATATGGTGAACACCTGGTAACCGACAATAACAAGATGCATATATAAGAATATCCCCATCATTCCGGGACACCCTTCGGATATGATATAAATTTCGAAGTACTAAAGCATCCGGTACTTTGGATGGGGTTTGTTAGGCCCAATAGATCTATCTTTAGGATTCGCGTCAATTAGGGTGTCTGTTCCCTAATTCTTAGATTACCAGACTTAATAAAAAGGGGCATATTCGATTTCGATAATTCAACCATAGAATGTAGTTTCACGTACTTGTGTCTATTTTGTAAATCATTTATAAAACCTGCATGTATTCTCATCCCAAAAATATTAGATTTTAAAAGTGGGACTATAACTCACTTTCACAGATTTTTACTTCGTCGGGAAGTAAGACTTGGCCACTGGTTGATTCACGAACCTATAACAATATATACATATATATCAAAGTATGTTCAAAATATATTTACAACACTTTTAATATATTTTGATGTTTTAAGTTTATTAAGTCAGCTGTCCTCGTTAGTAACCTACAACTAGTTGTCCACAGTTAGATGTACAGAAATAAATCGATAAATATTATCTTGAATCAATCCACGACCCAGTGTATACGTATCTCAGTATTGATCACAACTCAAACTATATATATTTTGGAATCAACCTCAACCCTGTATAGCTAACTCCAACATTCACATATAGAGTGTCTATGGTTGTTCCGAAATATATATAGATGTGTCGACATGATAGGTCGAAACATTGTATACGTGTCTATGGTATCTCAAGATTACATAATATATAATACAAGTTGATTAAGTTATGGTTGGAATAGATTTGTTACCAATTTTCACGTAGCTAAAATGAGAAAAATTATCCAATCTTGTTTTACCCATAACTTCTTCATTTTAAATCCGTTTTGAGTGAATCAAATTGCTATGGTTTCATATTGAACTCTATTTTATGAATCTAAACAAAAAAAGTATAGGTTTCTAGTCGGAAAAATAAGTTACAAGTCGTTTTTGTAAAGGTAGTCATTTCAGTCGAAAGAACGACGTCTAGATGACCATTTTAGAAAACATACTTCCACTTTGAGTTTAACCATAATTTTTGGATATAGTTTCATGTTCATAATAAAAATCATTTTCTCAGAATAACAACTTTTAAATCAAAGTTTATCATAGTTTTTAATTAACTAACCCAAAACAGCCCGCGGTGTTACTAAGACGGCGTAAATCCGGTTTTACGGTGTTTTTCGTGTTTCCAGGTTTTAAATCATTAAGTTAGCATATCATATAGATATAGAACATGTGTTTAGTTGATTTTAAAAGTCAAGTTAGAAGGATTAACTTTTGTTTGCGAAATAGTTTAGAATTAACTAAACTATGTTCTAGTGATTACAAGTTTAAACCTTCGAATAAGATAGCTTTATATGTATGAATCGAATGATGTTATGAACATCATTACTACCTTAAGTTCCTTGGATGAACCTACTGGAAAAGAGAAAAATGGATCTAGCTTCAATGGATCCTTGGATGGCTCAAAGTTCATGAAGCAAAATCATGACACGAAAACAAGTTCAAGTAAGATCATCACTTGAAATAAGATTGTTATAGTTATAGAAATTGAACCAAAGTTTGAATATGATTATTACCTTGTATTAGAATGATAACCTACTGTAAGAAACAAAGATTTCTTGAGGTTGGATGATCACCTTACAAGATTGGAAGTGAGCTAGCAAACTTGAAAGTATTCTTGATTTTATGAAACTAGAACTTTTGGAATTTATGAAGAACACTTAGAACTTGAAGATAGAACTTGAGAGAGTTCAATTAGATGAAGAAAATTGAAGAATGAAAGTGTTTGTAGGTGTTTTTGGTCGTTGGTGTATGGATTAGATATAAAGGATATGTAATTTTGTTTTCATGTAAATAAGTCATGAATGATTACTCATATTTTTGTAATCTTATGAGATATTTCATGCTAGTTGCCAAATGATGGTTCCCACATGTGTTAGGTGACTCACATGGGCTGCTAAGAGCTGATCATTGGAGTGTATATACCAATAGTACATACATCTAAAAGCTGTGTATTGTACGAGTACGAATACGGGTGCATACGAGTAGAATTGTTGATGAAACTGAACGAGAATGTAATTGTAAGCATTTTTGTTAAGTAGAAGTATTTTGATAAGTGTATTGAAGTCTTTCAAAAGTGTATAAATACATATTAAAACACTACATGTATATACATTTTAACTGAGTCGTTAAGTCATCGTTAGTCGTTACATGTAAGTGTTGTTTTGAAACCTTTAGGTTAACGATCTTGTTAAATGTTGTTAACCCAATGTTTATAATAACAAAAGAGATTTTAAATTATTATATTATCATGATATTATGATGTACGAATATCTCTTAATATGATATATATACATTAAATGTCGTTACAACGATAAACGTTACATATATGTCTCGTTTCAAAATCATTAAGTTAGTAGTCTTGTTTTTACATATGTAGTTCATTGTTAATATAATTAATGATATGTTTACTTATCATAATATCATGTTAACTATATATATAACCATATATATGTCATCATATAGTTTTTTTTTTACAAGTTTTAACGTTCGTGAATCACCGGTCAACTTGGGTGGTCAATTGTCTATATGAAATCTATTTCAATTAATCAAGTCTTAACAAGTTTGATTGCTTAACATGTTGGAAACATTTAATCATGTAAACATCAATCTCAATTAATATATATAAACATGGAAAAGTTCGGGTCACTACAGTACCTACCCGTTAAATAAATTTCGTCCCGAAATTTTAAGCTGTTGAAGGTGTTGACGAATCTTCTGGAAATAGATGCGGGTATTTCATCTTCATCTGATCTTCACGCTCCCAGGTGAACTCGGGTCCTCTACGAGCATTCCATCGAACCTTAACAATTGGTATCTTGTTTTGCTTAAGTCTTTTAACCTCACGATCCATTATTTCGACGGGTTCTTCGATGAATTGGAGTTTTTCGTTGATTTGGATTTCATCTAACGGAATAGTGAGATCTTCTTTAGCAAAACATTTCTTCAAATTCGAGACGTGGAAAGTGTTATGTACAGCCGCGAGTTGTTGAGGTAACTCAAGTCGGTAAGCTACTGGTCCGACACGATCAATAATCTTGAATGGTCCAATATACCTTGGATTTAATTTCCCTCGTTTACCAAATCGAACAACGCCTTTCCAAGGTGAAACTTTAAGCATGACCATCTCTCCAATTTCAAATTCTATATCTTTTCTTTTAATGTCAGCGTAGCTCTTTTGTCGACTTTGGGCGGTTTTCAACCGTTGTTGAATTTGGATGATCTTCTCGGTAGTTTCTTGTATAATCTCCGGACCCGTAATCTGTCTATCCCCCACCTCACTCCAACAAATCGGAGACCTGCACTTTCTACCATAAAGTGCTTCAAACGGCGCCATCTCAATGCTTGAATGGTAGCTGTTGTTGTAGGAAAATTCTGCTAACGGTAGATGTCGATCCCAACTGTTTCCGAAATCAATAACACATGCTCGTAGCATGTCTTCAAGCGTTTGTATCGTCCTTTCGCTCTGCCCATCAGTTTGTGGATGATAGGCAGTACTCATGTCTAGACGAGTTCCTAATGCTTGCTGTAATGTCTGCCAGAATCTTGAAATAAATCTGCCATCCCTATCAGAGATAATAGAGATTGGTATTCCATGTCTGGAGACGACTTCCTTCAAATACAGTCGTGCTAACTTCTCCATCTTGTCATCTTCTCTTATTGGTAGGAAGTGTGCTGATTTGGTGAGACGATCAACTATTACCCAAATAGTATCAAAACCACTTGCAGTCCTTGGCAATTTAGTGATGAAATCCATGGTAATGTTTTCCCATTTCCATTCCGGGATTTCGGGTTGTTGAAGTAAACCTGATGGTTTCTGATGCTCAGCTTTGACCTTAGAACACGTCAAACATTCTCCTACGTATTTAGCAACATCGGCTTTCATACCCGGCCACCAAAAATGTTTCTTGAGATCCTTGTACATCTTCCCCGTTCCAGGATGTATTGAGTATCTGGTTTTATGAGCTTCTCTAAGTACCATTTCTCTCATATCTCCAAATTTTGGTACCCAAATCCTTTCAGCCCTATACCGGGTTCCGTCTTCCCGAATATTAAGATGTTTCTCCGATCCTTTGGGTATTTCATCCTTTAAATTTCCCTCTTTTAAAACTCCTTGTTGCGCCTCCTTTATTTGAGTAGTAATGTTATTATGAATCATTATATTCATAGATTTTACTCGAATGGGTTCTCTATCCTTCCTGCTCAAGGCATCGGCTACCACATTTGCCTTCCCCGGGTGGTAACGAATCTCAAAATCGTAATCATTCAATAATTCAATCCACCTACGCTGCCTCATATTCAGTTGTTTCTGATTAAATATGTGTTGAAGACTTTTGTGGTCGGTATATATAATACTTTTGACCCCATATAAGTAGTGCCTCCAAGTCTTTAATGCAAAAACAACCGCGCCTAATTCCAAATCATGCGTCGTATAATTTTGTTCGTGAATCTTCAATTGTCTAGACGCATAAGTAATCACCTTCGTTCGTTGCATTAATACACAACCGAGACCTTGCTTTGATGCGTCACAATAAATCACAAAATCATCATTCCCTTCAGGCAATGACAATATAGGTGCCGTAGTTAGCTTTTTCTTCAATAACTGAAACGCTTTCTCTTGTTCATCATTCCATTCAAATTTCTTCCCTTTATGCGTTAATGCAGTCAAGGGTTTTGCTATTCTGGAAAAGTCTTGGATGAACCTTCTGTAGTAACCAGCTAGTCCTAAAAACTGGCGTATGTGTTTCGGAGTTTTCGGGGTTTCCCACTTTTCAACAGTTTCTATCTTTGCCGGATCCACCTTAATACCTTCTTTGTTCACTATGTGACCGAGGAATTGAACTTCTTCCAACCAAAATGCACACTTTGAAAACTTAGCGTACAATTCTTCCTTCCTCAATACTTCTAACACTTTTCTCAAATGTTCACCGTGTTCTTGGTCATTCTTTGAGTAAATAAGTATGTCATCAATGAAAACAATGACAAACTTGTCAAGGTATGGTCCACACACTCGGTTCATAAGGTCCATGAACACAGCTGGTGCATTAGTTAAACCAAACGGCATGACCATAAACTCGTAATGACCGTAACGTGTTCTGAAAGCAGTCTTTGGAATATCATCTTCTTTCACCCGCATTTGATGATACCCGGAACGTAAGTCAATCTTTGAATAAACAGACGAGCCTTGTAGTTGATCAAATAAGTCGTCGATTCTCGGTAGTGGGTAGCGGTTCTTGATGGTAAGTTTGTTCAACTCTCGGTAGTCGATACACAACCTGAATGTACCATCTTTCTTCTTGACAAACAAAACAGGAGCTCCCCACGGTGATGTGCTTGGTCGAATGAAACCACGCTCTAAAAGTTCTTGTAATTGGCTTTGCAGTTCTTTCATCTCGCTGGGTGCGAGTCTGTAAGGAGCACGAGCTATTGGTGCAGCTCCTGGCACAAGATCTATTTGAAATTCAACGGATCGATGTGGGGGTAATCCCGGTAATTCTTTCGGAAATACATCGGGAAATTCTTTTGCAATGGGAACATCATTGATGCTCTTTTCTTCAGTTTGTACTTTCTCGACGTGTGCTAAAACAGCATAGCAACCTTTTCTTATTAGTTTTTGTGCCTTCAAATTACTAATAAAACCAGTAGCTTACCGAATGCACTAAATAAGAGATCAGTTTGTATCTTTAAACTGAAAAACTCAATTTTATACACAAGTATAATAATAATATATACGTAATTATATAATATTCAAATATATATAATTAATGAGTGTCTATATGTTTGACGTGTTCTAAGGTCAAAGCTGAGCATCAGAAACCATCAGGTCTACTTCAACAACCCGAAATCCCGGAATGGAAATGGGAAAACATTACCATGGATTTCATCACTAAATTGCCAAGGACTGCAAGTGGTTTTGATACTATTTGGGTAATAGTTGATCGTCTCACCAAATCCGCACACTTCCTACCAATAAGAGAAGATGACAAGATGGAGAAGTTAGCACGACTGTATTTGAAGGAAGTCATCTCCAGACATGGAATACCAATCTCTATTATCTCTGATAGGGATGGCAGATTTATTTCAAGATTCTGGCAGACATTACAGCAAGCATTAGGAACTCGTCTAGACATGAGTACTGCCTATCATCCACAAACTGATGGGCAGAGCGAAAGGACGATACAAACGCTTGAAGACATGCTACGAGCTTGTGTTATTGATTTCGGAAACAGTTGGGATCGACATCTACCGTTAGCAGAATTTTCCTACAACAACAGCTACCATTCAAGCATTGAGATGGCGCCGTTTGAAGCACTTTATGGTAGAAAGTGCAGGTCTCCGATTTGTTGGAGTGAAGTGGGGGATAGACAGATTACGGGTCCGGAGATTATACAAGAAACTACCGAGAAGATCATCCAAATTCAATAACGGTTGAAAACCGCCCAAAGTCGACAAAAGAGCTACGCTGACATTAAAAGAAAAGATATAGAATTTGAAATTGGAGAGATGGTCATGCTTAAAGTTGCACCTTGGAAAGGCGTTGTTCGATTTGGTAAACGAGGGAAATTAAATCCAAGGTATATTGGACCATTCAAGATTATTGATCGTGTCGGACCAGTAGCTTACCGACTAGAGTTACCTCAACAACTCGCGGCTGTACATAACACTTTCCACGTCTCGAATTTAAAGAAATGTTTTGCTAAAGAAGATCTCACTATTCCGTTAGATGAAATCCAAATCAACGAAAAACTTCAATTCATCGAAGAACCCGTCGAAATAATGGATCGTGAGGTTAAAAGACTTAAGCAAAACAAGATACCAATTGTTAAGGTTCGATGGAATGCTCGTAGAGGACCCGAGTTCACCTGGGAGCGTGAAGATCAGATGAAGAAGAAATACCCGCATCTATTTCCAGAAGATTCGTCAACACCTTCAACAGCTTAAAATTTCGGGGCGAAATTTATTTAACGGGTAGGTACTGTAGTGACCCGAACTTTTCCATGTTTATATATATTAACTGAGATTGATGTTTACATGATTAAATGTTTCCAACATGTTAAGCAATCAAACTTGTTAAGACTTGATTAATTGAAATAGGTTTCATATAGACAATTGACCACCCAAGTTGACCGGTGATTCACGAACGTTAAAACTTGTAAAAAACTATATGATGACATATATATGGTTATATATATAGTTAACATGATATTATGATAAGTAAACATATCATTAATTATATTAACAATGAACTACATATGTAAAAACAAGACTACTAACTTAATGATTTTGAAACGAGACATATATGTAACGTTTATCGTTGTAACGACATTTAATGTATATATATCATATTAAGAGATATTCGTACATCATAATATCATAATAATATAATAATTTAAAATCTCTTTTGTTATTATAAACATTGGGTTAACAACATTTAACAAGATCGTTAACCTAAAGGTTTCAAAACAACACTTACATGTAACGACTAACGATGACTTAACGACTCAGTTAAAATGTATATACATGTAGTGTTTTAATATGTATTTATACACTTTTGAAAGACTTCAATACACTTATCAAAATACTTCTACTTAACAAAAATGCTTACAATTACATTCTCGTTCAGTTTCATCAACAATTCTACTCGTATGCACCCGTATTCGTACTCGTACAATACACAGCTTTTAGATGTATGTACTATTGGTATATACACTCCAATGATCAGCTCTTAGCAGCCCATGTGAGTCACCTAACACATGTGGGAACCATCATTTGGCAACTAGCATGAAATATCTCATAAGATTACAAAAATATGAGTAATCATTCATGACTTATTTACATGAAAACAAAATTACATATCCTTTATATCTAATCCATACACCAACGACCAAAAACACCTACAAACACTTTCATTCTTCAATTTTCTTCATCTAATTGAACTCTCTCAAGTTCTATCTTCAAGTTCTAAGTGTTCTTCATAAATTCCAAAAGTTCTAGTTTCATAAAATCAAGAATACTTTCAAGTTTGCTAGCTCACTTCCAATCTTGTAAGGTGATCATCCAACCTCAAGAAATCTTTGTTTCTTACAGTAGGTTATCATTCTAATACAAGGTAATAATCATATTCAAACTTTGGTTCAATTTCTATAACTATAACAATCTTATTTCAAGTGATGATCTTACTTGAACTTGTTTTCGTGTCATGATTTTGCTTCAAGAACTTTGAGCCATCCAAGGATCCATTGAAGCTAGATCCATTTTTATCTTTTCCAGTAGGTTCATCCAAGGAACTTAAGGTAGTAATGATGTTCATAACATCATTCAATTCATACATATAAAGCTATCTTATTCGAAGGTTTAAACTTGTAATCACTAGAACATAGTTTAGTTAATTCTAAACTTGTTCGCAAACAAAAGTTAATCCTTCTAACTTGACTTTTAAAATCAACTAAACACATGTTCTATATCTATATGATATGCTAACTTAATGATTTAAAACCTGGAAACACGAAAAACACCATAAAACCGGATTTACGCCGTCGTAGTAACACCGCGGGCTGTTTTGGGTTAGTTAATTAAAAACTATGATAAACTTTGATTTAAAAGTTGTTATTCTGAGAAAATGATTTTTATTATGAACATGAAACTATATCCAAAAATTATGGTTAAACTCAAAGTGGAAGTATGTTTTCTAAAATGGTCATCTAGACGTCGTTCTTTCGACTGAAATGACTACCTTTACAAAAACGACTTGTAACTTATTTTTCCGACTATAAACCTATACTTTTTTTGTTTAGATTCATAAAATAGAGTTCAATATGAAACCATAGCAATTTGATTCACTCAAAACGGATTTAAAATGAAGAAGTTATGGGTAAAACAAGATTGGATAATTTTTCTCATTTTAGCTACGTGAAAATTGGTAACAAATCTATTCCAACCATAACTTAATCAACTTGTATTATATATTATGTAATCTTGAGATACCATAGACACGTATACAATGTTTCGACCTATCATGTCGACACATCTATATATATTTCGGAACAACCATAGACACTCTATATGTGAATGTTGGAGTTAGCTATACAGGGTTGAGGTTGATTCCAAAATATATATAGTTTGAGTTGTGATCAATACTGAGATACGTATACACTGGGTCGTGGATTGATTCAAGATAATATTTATCGATTTATTTCTGTACATCTAACTGTGGACAACTAGTTGTAGGTTACTAACGAGGACAGCTGACTTAATAAACTTAAAACATCAAAATATATTAAAAGTGTTGTAAATATATTTTGAACATACTTTGATATATATGTATATATTGTTATAGGTTCGTGAATCAACCAGTGGCCAAGTCTTACTTCCCGACGAAGTAAAAATCTGTGAAAGTGAGTTATAGTCCCACTTTTAAAATCTAATATTTTTGGGATGAGAATACATGCAGGTTTTATAAATGATTTACAAAATAGACACAAGTACGTGAAACTACATTCTATGGTTGAATTATCGAAATCGAATATGCCCCTTTTTATTAAGTCTGGTAATCTAAGAATTAGGGAACAGACACCCTAATTGACGCGAATCCTAAAGATAGATCTATTGGGCCTAACAAACCCCATCCAAAGTACCGGATGCTTTAGTACTTCGAAATTTATATCATATCCGAAGGGTGTCCCGGAATGATGGGGATATTCTTATATATGCATCTTGTTATTGTCGGTTACCAGGTGTTCACCATATGAATGATTTTTATCTCTATGTATGGGATGTGTATTGAAATATGAAATCTTGTGGTCTATTGTTACGATTTGATATATATAGGTTAAACCTATAACTCACCAACATTTTTGTTGACGTTTTAAGCATGTTTATTCTCAGGTGATTATTAAGAGCTTCCGCTGTCACATACTTAAATAAGGACAAGATTTGGAGTCCATGCTTGTATGATATTGTGTAAAAACTGCATTCAAGAAACTTATTAAATAATATTAATATTAATTACAACGTACGAAAGACGATTCACAGAATTGTGCCTATTGTGTCCGGGAGCATTCGAAGATGAGGAAGAGAAGATCGACGCGTTTGTGAAAGGATTACCAGAAAGAATCCAAGAAGATATAAGTTCACATGAGCCCGCCTCCATACAACAGGCATGTAGAATGGCTCACAAACTAGTGAACCAGATTGAAGAAAGAATTAAAGAACAGACTGGTGAAGAGGCCAATGTGAAGCAAGTCAAAAGAAAGTGGGAGGAAAACGGTGATAAGAATCACCAATACAACAACAACAGCAATTACAACAATAATCGCAACAATTATCCCAACAATCGCAACATCAATCGCAACTACAACAAATGGCCCAACAACAACAACAACAACAACAGCAACTACAACAATCATCCCAACAACAATAATAACCGCAACAATAACAACAATCAGAAGCAGCTATGCCAAAGGTGTGAAAAGTATCACTCGGGGTTCTGCACCAAATTTTGCAACAAGTGTAAAAGAAATGGTCATAGCGTGGCGAAGTGTGAGGTCTACGGACCAGGGGTTAATAGAACGAAAGGAACAAATGGTGTTGGAACGAGTAATGGCGGAGCAAGTAGTGTCGGAGCAAGTTATGCCAATGTAGTTTGTTATAAATGTGGAAAACCGGGCCACATTATTAGAAATTGCCCGAACCAGGAGAACACGAATGGACAAGGCCGCGGAAGAGTTTTCAATATTAATGCGGCAGAGGCACAGGAAGACCCGGAGCTTGTTACGGGTACGTTTCTTATTGACAATAAATCTGCTTACGTTTTATTTGATTCGGGTGCGGATAGAAGCTATATGAGTAGAGATTTTTGTGCTAAATTAAGTTGTCCATTGACGCCTTTGGATAGTAAATTTTTACTCGAATTAGCAAATGGTAAATTAATTTCAGCAGATAATATATGTCGGAATCGAGAAATTAAACTGGTTAGCGAAACATTTAAGATTGATTTGATACCCATAGAGTTAGGGAGTTTTGATGTGATAATCGGTATGGACTGGTTGAAAGAAGTGAAAGCGGAGATCGTTTGTTACAAAAATGCAATTCGCATTATACGAGAAAAAGGAAAACCCTTAATGGTGTACGGAGAAAAGGGCAACACGAAGCTACATCTTATTAGTAATTTGAAGGCACAAAAACTAATAAGAAAAGGTTGCTATGCTGTTCTAGCACACGTCGAGAAAGTACAAACTGAAGAAAAGAGCATCAATGATGTTCCCATTGCAAAAGAATTTCCCGATGTATTTCCGAAAGAATTACCGGGATTACCCCCACATCGATCCGTTGAATTTCAAATAGATCTTGTACCAGGAGCTGCACCAATAGCTCGTGCTCCTTACAGACTCGCACCCAGCGAGATGAAAGAACTGCAAAGCCAATTACAAGAACTTTTAGAGCGTGGTTTCATTCGACCAAGCACATCACCGTGGGGAGCTCCTGTTTTGTTTGTCAAGAAGAAAGATGGTACATTCAGGTTATGTATCGACTACCGAGAGTTAAACAAACTTACCATCAAGAACCGCTACCCACTACCGAGAATCGACGACTTATTTGATCAACTACAAGGCTCGTCTGTTTATTCAAAGATTGACTTACGTTCCGGGTATCATCAAATGCGGGTGAAAGAAGATGATATTCCAAAGACTGCTTTCAGAACACGTTACGGTCAATACGAGTTTATGGTCATGCCGTTTGGTTTAACTAATGCACCAGCTGTGTTCATGGACCTTATGAACCGAGTGTGTGGACCATACCTTGACAAGTTTGTCATTGTTTTCATTGATGACATACTTATTTACTCAAAGAATGACCAAGAACACGGTGAACATTTGAGAAAGGTGTTAGAAGTATTGAGGAAGGAAGAATTGTACGCTAAGTTTTCAAAGTGTGCATTTTGGTTGGAAGAAGTTCAATTCCTCGGTCACATAGTGAACAAAGAAGGTATTAAGGTGGATCCGGCAAAGATAGAAACTGTTGAAAAGTGGGAAACCCCGAAAACTCCGAAACACATACGCCAGTTTTTAGGACTAGCTGGTTACTACAGAAGGTTCATCCAAGACTTTTCCAGAATAGCAAAACCCTTGACTGCATTAACGCATAAAGGGAAGAAATTTGAATGGAATGATGAACAAGAGAAAGCGTTTCAGTTATTGAAGAAAAAGCTAACTACGGCACCTATATTGTCATTGCCTGAAGGGAATGATGATTTTGTGATTTATTGTGATGCATCAAAGCAAGGTCTCGATTGTGTATTAATGCAACGAACGAAGGTGATTGCTTATGCGTCTAGACAATTGAAGATTCACGAACAAAATTATACGACGCATGATTTGGAATTAGGCGCGGTTGTTTTTGCATTAAAGACTTGGAGGCACTACTTATATGGGGTCAAAAGTATTATATATACCGACCACAAAAGTCTTCAACACATATTTAATCAGAAACAGCTGAATATGAGGCAGCGTAGGTGGATTGAATTATTGAATGATTACGACTTTGAGATTCGTTACCACCCGGGGAAGGCAAATGTGGTAGCCAATGCCTTGAGCAGGAAGGACAGAGAACCCATTCGAGTAAAATCTATGAATATAATGATTCATAATAACCTTACTACTCAAATAAAGGAGGCGCAACAAGGAGTTTTAAAAGAGGGAAATTTAAAGGATGAAATACCCAAAGGATCGAAGAAGCATCTTAATATTCGGGAAGACGGAACCCGGTATAGGGCTGAAAGGATTTGGGTACCAAAATTTGGAGATATGAGAGAAATGGTACTTAGGGAAGCTCATAAAACCAGATACTCAATACATCCTGGAACGGGGAAGATGTACAAGGATCTCAAGAAACATTTTTGGTGGCCGGGTATGAAAGCCGATGTTGCTAAATACGTAGGAGAATGTTTGACGTGTTCTAAGGTCAAAGCTGAGCATCAGAAACCATCAGGTCTACTTCAACAACCCGAAATCCCGGAATGGAAATGGGAAAACATTACCATGGATTTCATCACTAAATTGCCAAGGACTGCAAGTGGTTTTGATACTATTTGGGTAATAGTTGACCGTCTCTCCAAATCAGCACACTTCTTGCCAATAAGAGAAGATGACAAGATGGAGAAGTTAGCACGACTGTATTTGAAGGAAGTCATCTCCAGACATGGAATACCAATCTCTATTATCTCTGATAGGGATGGCAGATTTATTTCAAGATTCTGGCAGACATTACAGCAAGCATTAGGAACTCGTCTAGACATGAGTACTGCCTATCATCCACAAACTGATGGGCAGAGCGAAAGGACGATACAAACGCTTGAAGACATGCTACGAGCATGTGTTATTGATTTCGGAAACAGTTGGGATCGACATCTACCGTTAGCAGAATTTTCCTACAACAACAGCTACCATTCAAGCATTGAGATGGCGCCGTTTGAAGCGCTTTATGGTAGAAAGTGCAGGTCTCCGATTTGTTGGAGTGAAGTGGGGGATAGACAGATTACGGGTCCGGAGATTATACAAGAAACTACCGAGAAGATCATCCAAATTCAACAACGGTTGAAAACCGCCCAAAGTCGACAAAAGAGCTACGCTGACATTAAAAGAAAAGATATAGAATTTGAAATTGGAGAGATGGTCATGCTTAAAGTTGCACCTTGGAAAGGCGTTGTTCGATTTGGTAAACGAGGGAAATTAAATCCAAGGTATATTGGACCATTCAAGATTATTGATCGTATCGGACCAGTAGCTTACCGACTAGAGTTACCTCAACAACTCGCGGCTGTACATAACACTTTCCACGTCTCGAATTTAAAGAAATGTTTTTCTAAAGAAGATCTCACTATTCCGTTAGATGAAATCCAAATCAACGAAAAACTTCAATTCATCGAAGAACCCGTCGAAATAATGGATCGTGAGGTTAAAAGACTTAAGCAAAACAAGATACCAATTGTTAAAGTTCGATGGAATGCTCGTAGAGGACCTGAGTTCACCTGGGAGCGTGAAGATCAGATGAAGAAGAAATACCCGCATCTATTTCCAGAAGATTCGTCAACACCTTCAACAGCTTAAAATTTCGGGACGAAATTTATTTAACGGGTAGGTACTGTAGTGACCCGAACTTTTCCATGTTTATATATATTAATTGAGATTGATATTTACATGATTAAATGTTTCCAACATGTTAAGCAATCAAACTTGTTAAGACTTGATTAATTGAAATAGGTTTCATATAGACAATTGACCACCCAAGTTCACCGGTGATTCACGAACGTTAAAACTTGTAAAAACTATATGATGACATATATATGGTTATATATATAGTTAACATTATATTATGATAAGTAAACATATCATTAAGTATATTAACAATGAACTACATATGTAAAAACAAGACTACTAACTTAATGATTTTGAAGCGAGACATATATGTAACGATTATCGTTGTAACGACATTTAATGTATATATATCATATTAAGAGATATTCGTACATCATAATATCATGATAATATAATAATTTAAAATCTCTTTTGATATTATAAACATTGGGTTAACAACATTTAACAAGATCGTTAACCTAAAGGTTTCAAAACAACATTTACATGTAACGACTAACGATGACTTAACGACTCAGTTAAAATGTATATACATGTAGTGTTTTAATATGTATTTATACACTTTTGAAAGACTTCAATACACTTATCAAAATACTTCTACTTAACAAAAATGCTTACAATTACATCCTCGTTCAGTTTCATCAACAATTCTACTCGTATGCACCCGTATTCGTACTCGTACAATACACAGCTTTTAGATGTATGTACTATTGGTATATACACTCCAATGATCAGCTCTTAGCAGCCCATGTGAGTCACCTAACACATGTGGGAACCATCATTTGGCAACTAGCATGAAATATCTCATAAAATTACAAAAATATGAGTAATCATTCATGACTTATTTACATGAAAACAAAATTACATATCCTTTATATCTAATCCATACACCAACGACCAAAAACACCTACAAACACTTTCATTCTTCAATTTTATTCATCTAATTGATCTCTCTCAAGTTCTATCTTCAAGTTCTAAGTGTTCTTCATAAACTCCAAAAGTTCTAGTTTCATAAAATCAAGAATACTTTCAAGTTTGCTAGCTCACTTCCAATCTTGTAAGGTGATCATCCAACCTCAAGAAATCTTTGTTTCTTACAGTAGGTTATCATTCTAATACAAGGTAATAATCATATTCAAACTTTGGTTCAATTTCTATAACTATAACAATCTTATTTCAAGTGATGATCTTACTTGAACTTGTTTTCGTGTCATGATTCTGCTTCAAGAACTTCGAGCCATCCAAGGATCCATTGAAGCTAGATCCATTTTTCTCTTTTCCAGTAGATTTATCCAAGGAACTTAAGGTAGTAATGATGTTCATAACATCATTCGATTCATACATATAAAGCTATCTTATTCGAAGGTTTAAATTTGTAATCACTAGAACATAGTTTAGTTAATTCTAAACTTGTTCGCAAACAAAAGTTAATCCTTCTAACTTGACTTTTAAAATCAACTAAACACATGTTCTATATCTATATGATATGCTAACTTAATGATTTAAAACCTGGAAACACGAAAAACACTGTAAAACCGAATTTACGCCGTCGTAGTAACACCGCGGGCTGTTTTGGGTTAGTTAATTAAAAACTATGATAAACTTTGATTTTAAAGTTGTTATTCTGAGAAAATGATTTTTATTATGAACATGAAACTATATCCAAAAATTATGATTAAACTCAAAGTGGAAGTATGTTTTCTAAAATGGTCATCTAGACGTCGTTCTTTCGACTGAAATGACTACCTTTACAAAAATGACTTGTAACTTATTTTTCCGACTACAAACCTATACTTTTCTGTTTAGATTCATAAAATAGAGTTCAATATGAAACCATATCAATTTGATTCACTCAAAACGGATTTAAAATGAAGAAGTTATGGGTAAAACAAGATTGGATAATTTTTCTCATTTTAGCTACGTGAAAATTGGTAACAAATCTATTCCAACCATAACTTAATCAACTTGTGTTGTATATTATGTAATCTTGAGATACCATAGACACGTATACAATGTTTCGACCTATCATGTCGACACATCTATATATATTTCGGAACAACCATAGACACTCTATATGTGAATGTTGGAGTTAGCTATACAGGGTTGAGGTTGATTCCAAAATATATATAGTTTGAGTTGTGATCAATACTGAGATACGTATACACTGGGTCGTGGATTGATTCAAGATAATATTTATCGATTTATTTCTGTACATCTAACTGTGGACAACTAGTTGTAGGTTACTAACGAGGACAGCTGACTTAATAAACTTAAAACATCAAAATATATTAAAAGTGTTGTAAATATATTTTGAACATACTTTGATATATATGTATATATTGTTATAGGTTCGTGAATCAACCAGTGGCCAAGTCTTACTTCCCGACGAAGTAAAAATCTGTGAAAGTGAGTTATAGTCCCACTTTTAAAATCTAATATTTTTGGGATGAGAATACATGCAGGTTTTATAAATGATTTACAAAATAGACACAAGTACGTGAAACTACATTCTATGGTTGAATTATCGAAATCGAATATGCCCCTTTTTATTAAGTCTGGTAATCTAAGAATTAGGGAACAGACACCCTAATTGACGCGAATCCTAAAGATAGATCTATTGGGCCTAACAAACCCCATCCAAAGTACCGGATGCTTTAGTACTTCGAAATTTATATCATATCCGAAGGGTGTCCCGGAATGATGGGGATATTCTTAAATATGCATCTTGTTAATGTCGGTTACCAGGTGTTCACCATATGAATGATTTTTATCTCTATGTATGGGATGTGTATTGAAATATGAAATCTTGTGGTCTATTATTATGATTTGATAATATATAGGTTAAACCTATAACTCACCAACATTTTTTGTTGACATTTTAAGCATGTTTATTCTCAGGTGATTATTAAGAGCTTCCGCTATCGCATACTTAAATAAGGACGAGATTTGAAGTCCATGCTTGTATGATATTGTGTAAAAACTGCATTCAAGAAACTTTTTTTCGTTGTAACATATTTGTATTGTAAACCATTATGTAATGGTCGTGTGTAAACAGGATATTATAGATTATCATTATTTGATAATCTACGTAAAGCTTTTTAAACCTTTATTGATGAAATAAAGGTTATGGTTTGTTAATGGTGGCAATTATCATGTCCACATAATTCAATAATAATCCGCAGAACTTCTGTCTACATAATAATTCATTCGAGGAATGTTTTGCTTGTGTCTATCTCGTCAAACATTTATAAAAGCATTTCATGTATTCGCAGTTCAAAATATATTTCAAAAGCATTTAATAAAGCAGTTGTAAAAACAGCGCATGTATTCTCAGTCCCAAAAATGTAAAGAGAAAAAGGGATCAAATGAAACTCACTCTACAATATTTTGTAGTAAAAATATTCATACGACGAAACTGAACAATGCAGGGTTGACCTCGGATTCACGAACCTATATCAATTATATATATATATATATTAACACATATAATTGTAATTGAACAAATCTAGGTATTATTATTATTTGTTATTTTAGTAACTTGTTCGTTTCATTAATAACTAAATTAACTATATTTTTTTATACATTAAATAGATAATTAATATTTATTACAAACATATTAATATAGTTATGTTTTATGTAAATAATATATTTTTATATAAAAAATCTTTATTTGATATATTAATAATACTAATAATAATAATGATAAAAATAATAATAATATTAGTGTTAGAAATAATAAAAATGATAATAAAAATAATAATGATAAAAATAATGATAATTCTAATAATAATAATAATAATGATAGTTCTAATAATAAAAATGATAATTTATATATAAAAAAAATTAATTAGTTTCAATAATAATACTACTTACATAAAAATGATGATGATGATGATGATGATGATGATAATAATAATAATAATAATAATAATAATAATAATAATAATAATAATAATAATAATAATAATAATAATAATAATAATAATAATAATAATAATAATAATAATAAGTAAACTACCTCAAAGAAGTAGTCCAAAAAAAAAATACCCAAGTCCAGGCTTAAACCCGCGACATCCCGCTAACCCGATAACATCCTTAACCAAAGCTATGTCTGTTTTATTTTCTAATTAATATGATTCTTATATTTATATAACCCCCTTTTCTTCCTGTTTTCCCTTTCTTCTTCTATTTCTAAAAAAATTATGTCACAACCGGGGTTCGAACCCACGACCTCTCGTTTAACCACAATCACCCCTAACCATGTAAGCTATTTCGATTTTCTGATTTAATTACTTCCTTAAATCTATTTATCCCTAATCCAATTCTATTTATAACAGGCCTAAATATCAAGTCCATCTTCAAATCTAATTGGCCCAATACTAATTCGATCCATCACCATTTTAATTAACCCACTTGATCAAGAAGCCCGCTCTAGATGGACTAGTTCAATTTATTAATAAACCCAACAGCTTCTTTTGTTATTTAGAAAAATTTTTTTGCAGTGGCCTAGATTCGAACTCAGGACCTCTTATTAACCTGATAACACCCTAACCATTGAACCATTGCTTACTTTCTGATTCATTTAGGATTTTAAATTCTTTTAACATATTTTCAGTTTCCATCTTCTTCAAAAACTAAACCCAGAACTATTCATCGTCTCCTTCATTTTTATTATTTACATAAAATCATGGTTTCATTTCCTTCATTATATTCGTACATGTTAAGTTTTAAATGATCATTATCATACAACACTTTTATTTATCTCAATGACAAATCTAGTCTCTAAACGCTCTCGTTTGAAACATTCTTAAGTTTAAAATTAGTCGATGATAGTATGACAAAACTCAAACCTAAACATGATGAATTTTTTTTACGTACATTTAAGATGTATACCTTTTGGTATTAAGATCTACATTTAATTTGATGATTAATATATTCTACAATTTGCATTATAATTATTCATTAATGTATTTTGCTCGATAACTTTATTAGGCTAGCTAGTCTCTTTTATTCAAGATACGAAATTTAAATGTTTCAAAAAGTAGACTTACCCTAGTTGAATAGGAAGCCGGTTAACCCTTAGACTTGAAGTCGACCGAGTCAATCCATGAATACTTGGAGGTGACCTACTACGTCACAGCTTACGTGACACCTAACCGAAACTTTTTTTGTTGTTGAAGGTGGTGTAACGTAATTGTGGGTTCTGGGTTCTCGGTGGTGAGGATGAACATGATAGCTCACAATGGAAGAAGAAAATAATAAGGTAATGGTTTGTTCATGGTTGTGATCGATTGGAAAAAAAATATAAAGAAGGTAGTGATGTTGGCGCACAAGAAACAGAAACAAAGAAAAGAGATGGTGACACCATGGTGGTTGTAAAGGGTGGCGTTAATGGTGGTTCTTCATGGGTTTAAGATGGTGGTTCGTCGGAGTTGGTGGCCGGAGGTGTTAGAGGTTTAAAACAAAATAATTAATATTAACTTCATGACTGATCATTTTGTTTCTCAAACGTACAACCTTCAAAACGAACTCGCATGGAACCGAAGGCCAACGTGTAAGGGTTAAGTGTTCTCGTAGGCATCTCGTCGTCTCCTGGACTCTCTCTGATTTCTTTGATTGAATGGATTCTTAGTTCATTAGATTGTTGGCTATATTTGTTGTTGGTGTACATATACCTTATATTTATATATGCACTTTATATAAAAAAAATAGTATAAAAGATGAATTAGAGGTACACAAATATGCCGAGCAAAAAGTCATGTATTAACTATAGATGGGTCCGGAATAAAAAGGGGATGTGATTAGGTTGGTTATGGATTATAGCTGGATTCATTGGCCTTTTCTTCTAGCTTTATTATTGTGATTATTTTAAAGTTTTATCTTTGACAATATAATATTATGGTGATAGAATAGATGGGATATTTATATAATGACTATAGATAGTATATAATAATGACGCGTTCAATTGCGAAAATCACGAAATCACGATAATATGAAACCAAAAAACTTACGTCTTGACAACATGGGCTTGACCCTTTTCAATTAGTAACTTCACATCTATTTAAAAATCTCAATATTTTTAGTATTTATTTAATTTTGATCACTAAGTCATATAGATACCACATATCTATTTTATCTCATCAATTATTATTTATTTATTGATCATGATGTAGTATAAGTAAATAATTCATATGATACATATTAACTTGCATATTTAAATTTACATTTTCATTATTAACTCGATTGTTACTTAAAACGATTTTAATATGGATAATATATCGTGTCCCATTGATAATTAGTGACGGATAAAAGTCTTCGGAAAAATCTCAAAATTTTAAATTAAATAGTTTTATTTATTTTGGTCATTATGGTATAAAATTCGATCCTTAATTTATTAAATAAAAATTACATCAACTGTCCCTCTCATTTATGGGTGAAATATAAAAAGTGTTAAAATTAAATAACTAGATCCTAAATACATTTTTAGTAAGCCTAAAATTTATAGAACTCATTTTCGGATTACCGTTTATTTTAAATCACATAAGTTTGATTTAAGTTTCTCTAATTAATAATCGAAGCGTCTAACGAGTATTACAATCATTTTTAATATACTTTATTTATATATATAGATATATTTTAAATAATAATCATTATAATATCCTATTTTTATCTTATTAATTTTTAATAACAACAACATATAATACATCAAATTTTATTTCGAATTATTATTTATATATACATACACACATATCTATTTACAATTAATTATTCGTGAATCGTCGAGAGCAGTCGAAGGTCAAATAAATATATGAAAAGTTCAAAATTTTTGAGACACAACCTAACAGACTTTGCTTATCGTGTCAAAGATATTAAATCGTATCGAGAGTTTGGTTCAAAATTAGTCGAAATTTTCCGGGTCACTACAGTACCTACCTGTTAAAGAAATTTCGTCCCGAAATTTGAGTGAGGTCGTCATGGCTAACAATAAAAATGTTTTCATGACGAATATGAGTTGATAAATAGAGTTTTATCATTATTGATTAATATAGATAAAACTATTCGATCATGCGAAGCGTACGAGTGAAGCTATCACAAAAGAGTAAAAAGTTTCGTCTTAACTTTTGACATAGTCATGGTGGATTTTCGGAATTCAAGGAAAAAGATAGAACTATCAAGATAATATGTTCTTGATATGTTTAGAGGTTAGATAGAATGTAAGAGTCGTGTAACATGGCACATGATGACGTTTTGATCTGTGAATCATCACGTTCCATTAGAAACTCAGCATGACTTACTGTAATATAATCACGTTGATCAAGTGTCATTATATTATACTAACTCATGCATCAGTTCCCAACACTACTTCAAAAATATTCATAGTTTAAACTAGAAAGTTTACAGAATATAGAAACTAAACAGTTTCTTATATGATGTAACACTGACAACGCGAAGAGATAAATGATTTCAGATAAGAATAGTTATGAAAATATTTTCAGAAATATCGAGGATATTTATAATGAAAGATTCGATGATATTATAGAATTTTAGAATCAAATTGTGATGAAAAAAATTCATTCACGATGATTTAGAGCATTTAAGGAGCAAGATATTCGCTAAATATTTCATCAGAAACAGAATCATCAGGATTCTTAATGTACAAGTTTAGTCCTTGTGATTTGTTCAGAGACTCCTTCGTAGTTTGCTCAATCAGTTTTTCAGTTTTAAACTTTTTCTGAGCTTTGCCAACATACAATTCTTTATCATCAACTTTTGGCTGTTGAGGTCATTTACAGTTTTTGTTGCTTCATTCAACTTTTCAAAATTCAGAGCATTAATTCGCAGACTGGGTGCTTTTCAGAATTTCAGAATGAAAGATCATAGTTCTAAGAGATAAATGTTATATGGATACATATAACTGTTGATGTGGAAACGTTGCGAGACTCACAATTCAGATTTGCTGATTCCCGGTAATTGATATGGCAATTCTCGTTACAAGATGCTGATGAGTTCATGATAAGACTTCAATAGATAAATATAGTGTTTTGTCGAAGAGATTTAAGTCAAGGAGCAATGAGGTTGCCGGTACGTCTACTGGTAATATGATGAAATATAAAAAGTTCCCCGGTAACAATAAAAGAGCACACATATATATCATATTAAATTTAAATAAACTATAATTAACATATTATAATATAATACTTAATATAATATCATATTATAATATTAATTTAAGTTATATAATTGTATTATATGATTATATAAATATTCTTAATTAATATAATTATATTATTTCAGTTGGTATCCGAGCGTTGGTCTTAGAGAACCAGAAAATTTGCATTAGTGTGTCTTATCGAGTTTGTTAGGATGCATTAGTGAGTCTGGACTTCGACCGTGTTTTCTTTAAAAATGATTGCTTAACATTTTTGTTGGAAACTATATA